>NC_053118.1:26571936-26871936 GCF_010015445.1 Perca fluviatilis | reverse complement strand
TGGTAAACTCTCTGCTTCAGGAGGCTGAACACCCCTCTCAGGACCTGAACCATGAAGCTGAGGGAGAACTAGAGGTCAGTCACAGTCCTCCATTCGTCTGATGCAGAGTGTGCTCTATTTTAGGTCTCCCTTGCTTCAACAAGTAGAAAACAACTGCAGTTGCTGAACAGAAACATTCTCATAACATAAGTGTCATATTTCCCTGTAATTTGGCATTGTATGCATTAGTATCTGTTTGTGTAAAGAAGTAAATGTATTCATATTCCCTTTTATATTCTTAGAATTCTGGACTTTGTTGACTCTGTTTTCATGTCAGAAGAGCCTTCAAAGTTCACGTTTCGCTCTCTCTCTATGAAGTTCCTCACAGTTTCTCTAATGCTCCTGCTTTCAGTCAGTGTTCTGATTTATGCTGTCTTCATTTCTTTCTACAGTACATCTGTGAGACCAATGAGAATGGCGACAAAGTGATTTTGGGTAAAGGGACGTACGGTGTGGTGTACGCTGGGAGGGACCTGAGCAACCAAGTTCGCATTGCCATCAAGGAAATCCCTGAGAGGGACAGCATGTATGAGAAACCAACACTAGCACTGTTTTCCCTTCAGAGTCAGCCCTTACTGGGACGCACTAAACTGCACGGTTTCTCATTAAAATGTTTTTCTTTTTTCATAATTCCCTTAATGGGAAGTGATTTGGCAGAGATACCACTCACTGGCATGCTCTGGATCCCCAGTGCTCTTTAGGAATCCTGGGGATGAGTGTTTCGACTTTTTAATTTCCTTGTTTGCTATTCTATAATCTGCACAAAGAGTTTAGGCCCACACTACAGTGTTGTGTGGAAATTAAAAATTCCATCAAAAGAAATTAGTAATTTAAATGGCTTTTTAAGCATTTGCCAAACCTTTTGTCCAAGACACGGCACAGTATTTATCTTTTTTATCAAACTGAAGATTTCTGAATGTTTTAAAACAACAAACTATCATATTTATTGCGTTGACAGTGTGAAATTAGGAAAACCTTGCAGTCATACATTCTTTCTTTCTTTCTTTCTTTCTTTCTTTCTTTCTTCCCCACCCCCCCCCAGGTACTCCCAACCCCTCCATGAGGAGATAGCTCTGCACAAGAGGCTAAAACACAGAAATATTGTCCAGTACCTGGGCTCAGTCAGTCAGGATGGTTTCATCAAGATCTTCATGGAGGAAGTACCTGGAGGTAGGAATCTTAAAATTCTGAAAATGCTAATACTTTTAGCTTCAAAGAGCAGTAGAGAGTAACTGTCCATTACTGGACACCCTTAGCCACACACACACACACACACACACACACACACACACACACACACACACACCTCTGTTCAGCATATCAAAGTAATGAACATCCTCTGATCTCACACAGGACCACTGAGATTAGGCAATGATGACACACTGGAAAAAACAAATCCGATATGTGCACAAACATCTTACTATGTGTGACATGTTTTCGCCTACAGCTCTATCACCTAATGTTCTGATCCTGACCTTTCCGGCCCACCCTTTTTATATTCATTCTAATATTCCTCCAGCCCAACTTATGAAGTCTAAACAGTTAACTTGTACCATGACAAAGTGAAGATGAGACAAAATGATTTATTTAGAATAAGGTATTAAAAACTCAATATTTTTCACAAATCAAAAATATGAAAATCAAAATCCCCTTGCAGTATGAAACTTAAAAACATTGTATTTGAAAACAGGAAACTGCCTAGAATTGCCTGAGGATGTCTAAAGTTAGTTGTTAGCTACACAATACAGTGTGATACTTTTCTTAAGTTCTGTTTTATTTATGCATTCACGTCTGCTCATCCAATTACTGATACCTTTTCACTTTAATTTTACACAGAGATTTTGGCTAATACATCCTTGTTGCACTGATTGGAATCTACAAACTAATACTTATGCATTGGCATATTAGTGTTAACAGACGTTCATGAAACTTTCACTGGAATGAAAATAGACTTACAAAAAAGTGCCAATATAAGGAAGTCATGCCCCTGATTTCAACTCTGCATTTTTCTAGTTACTGTGTGATGCCTTTATTAAGCATCAAGGAAGTGAGTGTCTGTCTTGTGTTCAGATTTGACTGTGGAAGTGTGGTTGTGCAACATACTGGAAGCCAGTTTCAAGAAAGTGGGTGGTTCCAACATCCTGCTCATTGAAGAAAAATCTCTGTTGACAATGGCGTTGTTGGAAAAACATCTGAAGCTATGCGAACAATTCCAATTCATAGCTTGGTTTAATATTGCCACATGTAGCTCAGAAATAACTTCAACAAAAACAGAAAATTATGTTTTCCAATGTGACACAAATGGTAGAGATTGTTTTGTTCTCATCCCTGCCTTCATGGACATGTGAGAAATTAGATTTTCACAGCAAGATTCTGTTCTTAAAAATGAGAATTTGAAATGAAAAATGAAATTGGCTTATATAATTTGACATGTACTGCTTGTAGGAAGTTTGTCATCTCTCCTGCGCTCCAAATGGGGTCCCCTGAAAGACAACGAAGCCACCATCATCTTCTACACCAAACAGATCCTCGAGGGGCTCAAATACCTTCATGACAATCAGATAGTCCACAGAGACATTAAGGTGAGCGGAGCACCCTGGGAATCTGTCGGCAAATGGCAAATATTGATTCTACTTTCTAGGATGATTTCATCCTAGCTTTATGGTTTGTAAGTTTGTCGTGTTTGTGAAACCTCTCAATGTGGATCATTTATCTTTGCTGCAGGGTGACAATGTATTGGTCAACACCTACAGTGGAGTGTTGAAGATCTCTGACTTTGGAACCTCCAAACGATTAGCAGGGATCAACCCCTGCACTGAGACCTTCACTGGTGCGGTCTATTTTAAAACCTTTATGACTCTGTCTTGTTTCACACACTTTGATACATGTACAGATTTAACTAAATTATAAGGATCTATTTTATATTAACTGATTTTACTCTTATGATTATTTTCGATAGGAACTCTTCAGTACATGGCCCCAGAGATTATCGACCAAGGGCCCCGGGGTTATGGGAAGCCAGCTGATATCTGGTCCCTCGGGTGCACTATTATAGAAATGGCAACAGGCAAGCCACCCTTCCATGAGCTGGGAAGTCCTCAGGCCGCCATGTTCAAGGTAAATAAGGGGAAGTTGTATTTTAGGTCGATGTTAATACATGCAGATTGTGGTGTTTTCATTAAAAAAAAGAAAAAAGGATAGTTCTACATTTTAGTTTGGCTTTGAGTAAAAATCATAAAAGTCACTCTTCATGGGTTTAGACTGAAATATCTTAAAGAGGCTGTACTCAGCAGCGAGGGGGAACCAGACTGGTAACTTTTCATGCCATCAAGTCCAAATTAGGAGTTGTCAAACAATTCTAAAGCAACACCTGTACTGTTTAGTGCTAATTGGCAAATGTAACCATGCTATCACGTGAAACTAAGAAGGTGGCCAAGTTAAACATTAGCACGTTGTCATCATTGTGACCATGTTATAGCATGGTGATGTTAGCTTTTAATTTAAAGCACTACAGTAGTGCTTTTGAGTTAAAAGCCTAAAACCACATCTGTGTCATACAAAAATGGATGGTAGCTTTCATAAACCTCGGAGTTCCCCAATCATAATTACAACTTGAATGTTCACGAGAGCGCTATGTCTGAAACAAATATATGAATAAATATAAGCAACTTCCATCTTTTCGCTTAACACACAATGTCAAAGTCAAGTTGTTTTAATGAACTAAATAATTTCCTTTTTAAACAATCCCATCAAGGTGGGCATGTTTAAGATCCACCCCAAGGTTCCTGAGTGCATGTCTAACGAGGCAAAGGGCTTCATCATGAACTGTTTTGTGCCGGACCCCGATGACAGAGCCACAGCCACAGAGCTGCTGAAGGCGAGCTTCCTCAGGTCGTCCCCCAAGAAGAAGGCCAGGGCTCCGCAGGAATCAGAACCTAAAGACATTTCTCCTGGTAAAGCTTCAGTACACTTCTAGTCACATACTGCTCTTCTTTCTCATAGCACGTTTCTGTTTCTCTCACATTTTTTTTTTTTTTTTGAACGGTTTGTTATTGCACGTGCTATGACGTGTGTGGTAAGTGTTTTTATGAAACCTTGCTAATGTCAGAGATTTTGAACAATCTCTTATATCGAACCACAATCTCGCCGGGTTTTGCAGCTGACTACCAACGCAGCCTGTCTGTACCCATCTCCATCCTTGTGGAGGACACTGATTTATACCCGGTTTCAATCGACCTGTCCTGTTCCTTGGACTTCAGGCAGCGAAAGTCCACCCTCATGGCAGATGAAATCTCTGAGAGCCCACCCAGCACCAACAGCCTCCTGTCGTGAGTTAGATTATTACTCAACAGAAGATAAAAAAACCTTTACAATGTCTGCTTCAGCCAGGGTTGTACAGGATCTTACATCAGTGGCAAACCACATTGAGGTTTTAGTCAGATAGTCTTGTGAGGCGACATCCTGTGTAGGTATAAAAAGGGTATAATCTGAATCAGAAAGGGCTTTATTGCCAAGTATGTTTTTTACACCTACAAGGAATTTGTCTTGGTGGTGTTGTTGCATGTCACAAATTCTCTAAATATAAGAAGGATAAGAAGAATATATATATATATATATATATATATATATATATATATATATATATATATACACAGTATGTATTAACAAAGATGTACAAATACAATATGAAATAAGTAAATGGAACTGTATCAAATGTCACGTTCTACAGTTAACTATGTATTACTTACATAACAAATTATTGATGTCCGTATCTCCATTTCTTTTTTTTTTTTTTTTTTTTCTCTTTATCTGTTGATCTGGTGTGATTGATTTTATTGCCCCCTACTGTCCAGAATACCAGAGGACTTTTCATCAGACATGAGCAGTCCATCCTCAACAGATGAGAATGTTGGTCTTTTCATGCTGAGAAAGGACAGTGAAAGGAGAGCCACACTGCACCGAGTCCTTACTGACTACATCAGCGATGTCGTCTCTAATATACAGGAGTCTGTGCCTCAGGTGGGTGAAGAACAATCACAGCAACACAGGTCAAAAAAATTATGAAATGTATTACCTGCATGGCTTCCTACATATACACTACATACATTTTTCTCTAAAATGTAGGGCATCTAACTAAAGCTATTTTGCGGCCCCTGTGTCTTGCTAGGCTTTTGAATTTAGGTAAAAACAATAAAATAAAAAAATTCCAGAGAAAGATTCAGAATACAAATAGCACAACAATTCTTGAATTAGACAACTATTGGTTCACCAATTGTTATTGGCCAGTTATTAGATTTCACAGATGTGGTTTATCAGTATCAGTAAAGTCTTAACTAATAAGACATCATGTTAAAATAACAATGTACACCCTCGTAGTTTGGTTTTACACGAATTGTCCAGAAGTGTTGTTGCATTGTAGGCACTGCCAAAACTTCCAAATATGAACCTCCGTATGATCCAACAGCCTCATGGCATTGGTGTCTGCTGTGAGTGCTAAGTTAATATTAAAGTTGGCTCATGTGTTAATAACCTTGAGCCTAAGGGCATTTCTGCCATCTTATTTTACACTGGGTTTGGCATTTGTTTCCCACTTAAAAGCTGTTATGTCTAATGGAGAGAGAGAGAGAGAGAGAGAGAGAGAGAGAGAGAGAGAGAGAGAGAGAGAGAGAGAAAAAAAAAAAAAAAAAAAAAAAAAAAAAAAAAAAAAAAAAAAAAAAAAAAAAAAAAAAAAAAAAAAAAAAAAAAAAAAAAAAAAAAAAAAAAAAAAAAAACCCAAAAAAAAAATTTTCCCCCAACTTCCCTTTTTAAAGCATGGCGAGGAATCCTCCATAACGGCAGACCACATCACCAAGTTCATTAGCTGCCTGCGAGACAACATCCGTTCCCCAGACCGAAGGCAGCTGACAAGGAGCTTGACGGAACTTCGAACCTCACTGCTCACTGCCGCAGTTTCACTGAACAGCCTGCAGGCGGTGCTGTTTAGCTTCCAAGATGCAGTAAGTTACTTCAGGGTCAACACAGAGTTTCAGCTAAAAGGCTTGGTAAGATTTCAATCATGAATCATGGTAAACTATATGCTCCGTCTGTAGGTAAAGAAGGTGTTGAGGCAACAGCAAGTGAAACCTCACTGGATGTTTGCTCTGGACAATCTGCTGAGACAGGCAGTACAGGATGCCATCACTGTGCTCCTACCAGGTACCGCCTCATTGTGTGTGTGTGTGTGTGTATATATATATATATATATATATATATATATATATATATATATATATATATATATATATATATATATATATATATATATTCTTTCAGTAGTTTAGGGTTGTTTATTTATTATAAAGTGTCCATGTTTCTTCCGTTCCTCCCGACCACTCTCCTCTCCTCAGCACTGAAACTCCAGCTGCAGTCCTCATTTGAGACTGAGGACAGCACCCCTGATGAGCAGTGTGCTGACGCAGACACTCCTGTAGTTATTGTCCCTGACCAGGTGTTTGCGTCAGCTGACACGGAGCAGACAGCATCCATATATGAGACCCCGCCAACAGCAAGCCCCAACTCCCCTACAGACCTCGTCCTCAACAGCAACTGTCCCCTCAGTGAGCAACTGAGAGACCTACGAGTAAAGACCAAAAGGTAGCATTTAGTTTTGTTTCTTTATCATTAAGCTTTTCTGTTCAAGATACACGGCGATACACGACCTTTTTAAAGGTCCCATGGCATGAAAATTTCACTTTGAGGTTTTTTAACATTAATATGCGTTCCCCCAGCCTGCTTATGGTCCCCCATTGGCTAGAAATGGCGATAGGTGTAAACCGAGCCCTGGGTATCCTGCTCTGCCTTTGAGAAAATGAAAGCTCAGATGGGCCGATCTGGAGTCTTCCTCCTTATGAGGTCATAAGGAGGAAGGTTACCTACCCTTTCTCTGCTTTGCCCGCCCAGAGAATTTGGCCCACCCATGAGAGAGAGACATCATGGCTTTCAAACAAGCAAAGTGGCAGTTGGTCAAGGCCACACCCCTACCCTCCACCTTTTGAGTTGCACTGCTTTCTGCTGAGTAATGATGGCTGTTTTTGTGTTTTAAGACTGCTGAGTCAGCTGAATGAGAAGGAGAGAGAGTATCAGGAGCTACTGATGAACTGTGTCCAGAGGAAACAGGAAGAGATTGATGCATTGAGGAAAGCGGCAGTCACTGAAGGTAATTTTTTATTTTTATTTTTAAACCACACAGTTTGCTATATATATATACAAGTATATACATATATCAAAGTGGAGGAAAAAAATTATATATTATATATAATTTTTTCCTCCACTTTGGTTCAGCAAGGAAACGCTGTCCAGGGAAACACAAATAGGGAATTGTGTACTAAAAAAAGACTGCAATTTTCTAATATACCCACGGAATATCTCCTATTGTATATTGTACCAGAATCAGCATATTGGCCAAGATATGTGTACACATAATGAATTTGACTTTTTGTTACGCTCAATTTTCTCACACAGTCCCAAGAACAATTTTCAGGAAGATAGATAGAAAACACGTGCAGCTAAAAACAGGGACAACAAAGCTGAACAAAGATTGGTAAACCTACGCATATAACTAATACGAACATACAAGTGAGAAAATCGATATATAAATATATTTTAAAAGCAACAATGAACATAACAATTTAGACTATAGTGCAAAGGGGCAGAGTGCTTGAATAATTACTGAATGTTTAACATAATAGGTTACTTTATGTACAAT
Organism: Perca fluviatilis; assembly: GCF_010015445.1. Classification (NCBI taxonomy): domain Eukaryota; kingdom Metazoa; phylum Chordata; class Actinopteri; order Perciformes; family Percidae; genus Perca; species Perca fluviatilis. Next base: position 26,864,153 of record NC_053118.1, on the reverse strand, counting down.
GGGTGATTATATACAGTATGCATGTATACATGTCTATGCATTATATGAAAATGATGCTGATATGTACATTGTGTATTTCAACTATAAAACATATAATTTACAATGTGTATAATGGGTATTAAAATAGGCTTAAAAATCTGATGACATCCTTTTAATGGTTGTCAATTAGTCTTTTCAAATAGTCTTTCTGCCAGTAGCTTTGACTTTAGTGATTCGTAAACCTACCCATCCAGTAATCCAAGCAGCTTCAAACAAACAATCAAGAATATTTGCATATTCTCATTGATCTGGGTAAGGCGTCGTCAAACCTTTAAATCCAGGTAAAGTAAGTCCGTTTGTTATGATTCCCCTTAATTGTACTATTTGGTTAAAGCCAAGGGGGTAAGTGAGCGTCTGGCAAGCGTAGCTCCTATAGCGCCATTTTGATGCTAACATGCACTCACTCCCACAGCTACCAGAAGACTTACAACTTTCAGACTTTCAGGTTGCTCACGTCACATCTACATCTTGAAGCTCAGTTGGAGGCTGCGCAGTAACGCTCAGCGCTCACCGGAAAAGTGCTTCTAATATCCTTCACTGGTCTCCGTCCAGAGCAAGGGGATCTGTTGGACCATTCTATATAGTTTCTGTCTCCCACATGTTGATAAGTTATTATCTAGGAGTTGGTAAGAGCTTAGCCTATTAGTCCGATGATTAACCGCACAAGCTGCAGCTCGACCAGTATTTCATCAAGAGACCAACGCCCATTTTGTATTGTCAATGCACTCAATACAGTGATTCTTGTTAGTTTCTTAACCCTTATACCTGTCAATCCCTACCACGCCTCAGCTTCAGGCTCTCCATTTCTGCCTGACTGGTTCCTGTCTGAGGCGTAGACCATCAAATCATCCACTAATGTGCTCAAACTTGACTGTGCAGTTTGCGTAATGATTATACAGTCTGCCTGCGGAAACGCGATACGCGTTTTTCTTGTGTGTAACATTTAACAACGCGAGATACAGTATGTGTGCAATTTGCCCCAGGCAGTCTGAGTGGTTGTAATCTGTGTACATTATAGATAATCCAGATGTGAAGGCTTTGGTGTGCTGGCTTGAGTCTGTCCCTGTAGACCAAGACACTATCAATAAGGTAAACTCAACTTAAGCTCAGCCTTTATCTTTTTTTTTTTGGTTTTACTGTTGAAGCTGCCTTGTATTACTCATATATCCGCTGTTAATCCAAACCTGTGTGATCCTGTTTTCTAGTTGCTCTCTCATGAGTTCACCTTGGACTGTCTCTTCTACATGGCCTCCAGGGATGACTTGATGTACTGTGGAATAAGGTGAGCTGCCTCCGCACATCACCTTCACGCCATCCGTCCATGCAGAAACGTGAAAAAGGGAAATCGCCCTCAGACGGTGGTGTCGAAAAGATGCAAATGACCTCGTTAGTTTGAGTTTCATCAAAAAGCCCCAGTGGCGTTTGAGATGGCTCGGTTGTAACACTGTATTTCAATCAGTCCAAAATTGCTGTTTCAGAGGTGGCATGCTGTGTCGAATCTGGGCAGCCATCACAGCTCGCAGGAAGACCCAGCTCAGCACACACAATGAGGACAGCGAGGACACTCTTCTTTAATGGCTGCTGATGTTGTACATCAAAGGACAGATTTATTGACGGGCTGGTCCTGTGTCATCTGGAGGAAGTGAGGCAGTGGTGAACATAACAGAATTGATGTAAATCAGGATTTGGTTACCTTGTTCTACTGTGAATGTATTTTCTTTAAAAGATACTTACCATTTCTTCCAGTTATAGTGCATGTTAAGTAGAATGCACAAATTTACCCTTAGAAGTCAGATCTTGCCCGCATTTTTTTTTACATGGTTTCATTTTCAAAAAACACCATATTTTTGTTGTACTGCACATTGCTGCAGCTCCTCTTTTCACTCTGTGTGTTGAGCTCTCTGTTTTAGCTGCAGAGTGAGGCATCACACTTTGTTGGGAGTCGCACATGCACAGTACCCAGGTAAGCACTGCTAGCTAATCAGGTGCAGAGTATGAGGGCGTGCCACGCTAGCAGCTAGGCGAGCAGAGTTTTTTTTATTGTTGCGGGCAAAAATCTTTGATTATGCGTCACGTTTTCTTAAAAAATGCGATTGAATATGCAAGATTTATGCAATGAAATTGCAGGAACTTGCAAAAACTGCGGTTTGATGAAAAAGAGGAAAAAACTGATTCCCAACACCCTGCTTTTCGATGATGTTTACGTTGCGTAATTTCATCACTTCATACCGTTCCCATGGCAACAGGAGAAAATGGCTGACGTAAACGCAACATTTTAACTTTCTGTTAAGATGTTACTTTTTTGCAACGAAAATGCGGGGATTATGAAATCATGCAAGCCCCTCATATTTTGCGCGGAAATCGGCAATTTATGCGGCGAAAGTGCGGCGTATTTGAAATAATTCGGCCCTGCATAAATATGTGGACTTTGGCTGATTATGCATTGAATTATGCGATCGCATAATCGCGTTTTTCTGGAGGGACTGATTATAATGTGTGTTACAAAGTGACGCACGTTCGTCACGGAAGTAAAGGCTGGACTAGAATAGAGCGGTTTGGAGCAGTTTGTGAACAGTATTTTCTCTGGAAGATGGTAAGTCCCTTTGGGGTGGACTTTGGGATTTTTCACTTTGTAAACCTATAACATGCACAAAATAATATATATCACAATAAAGGAAAGGGGTAAAAAACCTAATATGAGCACTTTAATACATTTTCTCAGGACTTTGGCCAGTGGGACTACAATTATGCACTCATTAAAAAATACTGCCTATTAGAGTATTAAGTTGTCTGCAAACAAGCATAATAACTAGAGCCTTCTGATGATAACCTGACTCCGCCAGATGGATCGCTTCGCATTTGCTCGGCATATCCATCTGGGAACTTTCCGTTTGAGAACTTTTGGGAAGGGGCGGAAATACTGGTTAGCTGATTGGATGAACCATCTGTCTATCACCTATGTTGGTGAATCAACCAATCAGATCCACGAAGCGAATGAAAATACAACCACAAGCCCGCCCCTGGTGCTGCAGGCAAAGCATAGCTCGTTAGCTCCTGCAAGCAAGCAAAATGTCAGTAAAGAATATTTGCCGTTTGTGTAACGAGAATTTAGGAATAAAAGGCACCATTTCAGGTTCCCGCTCCATATTCCAAAAGAAGGATCAAAGAGAAAAAAAGCATTAGCGAACAGAATTAGGGCTACCGCTGTCTGAAAATACTGGTTAGCTGATTGGATAAACGATCTGTCTATCACCACCTAACCCACCTCAAAACCAACGCTGATTGGCCCGGTCGTTTGGCTAACGGCTCCAAATTTTCTCTGTCTCAAGATGCCAGACTGATCTGCGAGTGGAAAACTGGAGCTCGCGAGATCAGGACGGTCTCACGAGGCTATTCTGATGATGCGGTTTTATTGTGTTTTACAGAAAACCTAACCTAAGTTATTAAACGCCTACTGTATTTAAGATGACTGTCTCTGCATTCTGGGTAAAAACACAGATCACTTGTACTGTATATCTTGTTAAAACTCATTCAGATAATAAACAGGAACCTTAAATCTTTTAGACTGGCTTGTTGTCTGCATGCAGCAATTTGTTACAGCGAGGGACGTTTCTTTTAAGGGAGAGGCGTAGGCTGGAAGAAGTGATGAGGTGGTGAACAGTGTTGAAATTCCGCACGTGTTTCCTCATCTGTTTTCACAATGTTGACATCTCCTTAGGAACGGGGACACAGGCTTTGCTTGAATGTCTGTCTGTGTCTATGGTATGTGTGTGTTTTATTGTTTAGCCATGCTTCTGTGTAAGTTTGCTGTTTGAGTTTTAGACTTCTTTTACTGTGATAAATTTGTCTCGTCCTCACTTTGTCATGGTACAAGTTAACTGTTTAGACTTCATAAGTTGGGCTGGAGTAATATTAGAATGAATATAAAAAGGGCGGGAAGGAAAGGTCAGGATCAGAACATTAGGTGATAGAGCTGTAGGCGAAAACATGTCACACATAGAAAGATGTTAGTGCACATATCTGATTTTTTTTTTTTTTCCTGTGTGTGTCAGTCAGTCAGTCAGAGACTGGGCTTGGCTCCTGATAGCCATGGCACCTACTAAAGATATTACTAATGCCTTATTCATAATTTTGTTCTGAACAACTGGCTGTAAAAGTAATTTAAAGGGTGTGTTTGTATTTCTTTTACATGGCCTAGTGTGCCTGAGTGATAATTTAAAGTATTTTATATATGTTCTATGTTCGATATTCCTAACCCTAGTAGCGGTCAAGAAAGTAATTAAAATCTGCTGCAGTGTGTTGCAGCCCGTATACACAACAGCAACTCATACTATAATTTAAAACTGTCATTTCTCTTCCCTGTCTTTATAGATTTATGACAATATTGATTCATTCAGCATCATAAGGTCCAAAAACAAACTCTCAATCCCTTTTGGTGAAAATACTAATACAGGCCTCTCGCAGTCAAGATGACAAGCTTTGATTTACCTCTGCAATAATCCAGAATGCTAGACAAATCTGAAGGCACAGGGTCAGTAAATCGGGCCGGGCATCTGTCTGCTTTGTCCTTGGATGGTGTCAGAAAGGAAATGAATACTATCAACTAAATTCAATTTGGCACCATCCTGTCACCTCATTCCACTCCCCTGCCTCCCTGTTATTTGTGTAATCAATTAATCTTTTCATAAATACTAAAAAGGTATTATTTTGATATGACATTACTTTTTTCACTGATATTACATGCTAATGATTAGCAAGGATAAATAATTATACAATACATTATAGATTATTAATTATCCTGAATTTGAAAGCCTCTAATTGGTGAACTAGAGGATAAAAATATGTATAAAAAGGTGTGTTTTCTGTCAAAACTACAGCAGATAATATTACTGATTAAAACTGCTATTTGCTAATAAGTAAGATTAATGGTTGTTCTTCAGCTGGAATTAAAATCTGTATCCACATGGCTCCCTTGGAGTTCTGGACAGTTTATAGATGAGGCGGATTTATTTGATACACACTGACATAAAGCAGTTGTTGAGATGTTCATGCTAATGCTAATGTGCTACGTTAACTGTGAGTTACACTGCCTTACAGCTACAAAGCAGGCAGCAGCTGTCACTTCAAACTCATTTCCTATTACAGATAATTGAATGTAATGTGAGTGCAACTCCCTGAGTCCCCCTTATTCTAATACGCTTTATACACACACAATAGCATTAGGGTTGTCCGGCTAATGGGATGCAAAATGTTATCTTTGATCAGACTTAATGGTGCATCGAGTCAGTGTCAACCGGCTCATGTAGGAAAATTGATCGGTTTACAATGAACAGGGTATACAGTCAAGCTTGGATGATTTACAATTAAAATAACTTGCTTTTAAGTAGCCATTAGCAAATGTGTAGGCTTTATGAACACTTTCCTTATGCTGACTTCCTTGCAAATGCGACAGAAGACATGTAATTCGTTAGGATAGCCAGTCTTTGTCATAACTAGGAAAATACAGATTAACATTCTGTCCTTGTCTTGTAATGTCATCCTCTTGGCTGTAAATGTTACGGAGTTTGTTTTTATACTATAATAAAGCACATAGCTATAAAGATGAACCAGTTAAGCAGTGCTAACACTGCATATGTACTGTAGCGTGTCAATTAGGGATGCACCGAATATTCGGCCACCGAAAATTTTCGGCCGAAAATGGCATTTTTGGTTTTTGGCCAAAATACTTTTATCACCGAAACAATACGGCCGAAATGTTGTGATGACGCAAACAGAAACCGCGACCTGCACGTGTGTCAGTACCCGTTCCACCTGCAAAGCGTCTCCTAAGCAAAGAGGTTGAGACGGACCACAGAGTGAAAACAATGAAAAGTACACTCTTAGTCTGTCAGCACACGTTTCAGTGAGATCTATTCGGATCCTCTGCACTTCATCGCGACTGTATTTGATCTGCGTTATAAAGACCATTACTTGGATGCGGAAATAAAGCAGGGCGCACGAGAAATGATCCAGGCCTGGATGCGGAGAACCCGCGTGGCGACGGAGCGCGCACGGAGCAGCGCCCAGCGCAGGAGGAGATCAGAGCGCAGAAAAAAAGACTTGTCTCTCTGCACCAGATGAGGGGCATGCACCCTCGTTGTCGGATATGTTCAGTGAAATCCTGCAAGAAAGTGCCTTTTTAAAAAAAAAAATAATAATAATTAATAATAATAATAATAATAATAGGTAAGCTATTCTGTTCTTAGGCTACTATATACTGTATGTGACTATCAGATTGTAGCCATATTTCTGCTAGATATTTTTTTAATTAAACTTAATATTAATTTATATAATTGCAATGCCTTGATTTTAGTAAAGTTAGTACACAGTCATAGCCATAAATGCAATGGTACTAATAATTGGCATAATGTGTTTCGGTTTTCAGTCTTGGTTTCCTCTTTTTCGGTTTTGGCCAAGAATTTTCATTTCGGTGCATCTCTAGTGTCAATCTAATATGTAATATGTGTCAACCTCTAGATAGAATACATTATATTCAGACCTTCTACATTGTACAACTTAGGCAATACCCTAGCATTGTGTATTATCAGACCAATAGCAACCACAAAAATTTGTAGTTAGCTGGATAATAATGTCATAATAGACCATATAGCTACATTACTGACCGACCGTTACCTGGGACAGCATCGTAGCTCTGCTCAGGTCCTGCAGGTCCCACAATGTTTAATTGTTCTACAGAGAGAAGACAATTATTACAGCTCCATTGAGTAAGGCCTAACTAAGCCTACATGATTCCCATGGCAAATTAGCTCAGTAAGGTAGCTACAGTAAGCCAAAGGCTAGCATTTGTTTTAGCAGTTAGCTAACGTTAAATGCTAACTTACACAGCTTTACTAGCTAGCTAGTAACTTCACGAAACAACAAACCTCTAGCTAGTAACCATGCTTGAAACGTAGATCACAGACAATATATATGATCAATACTTACACTTTTTTAATTTTGTAGGAATCCGCTGTTTAGAGTGGTTTTTGTGTCCTCCAAAGTCTGGTTAGCTGCACTGAAACGTCTATGGCCACGCCAAAAACCGCCCTTTCAATAGCATTCACACACTACTATTGGCCAGGTGTCTATGTACGGTCCTATCCCCTGACCAATCCCCTAACACTAACCTTAACACTCGAGGTCAAATGCCTAACCCCAACCAATCGAGCTGCCTCGTAGGGCGGGTCTTGGCGTGGCCATAGTGGGATTCGTAATTTTGCGGGCGGGCAGGCAGGCACTGAGCTGTCACTTTAAAATATTCCAAAAACTCATAAGCCAATGGGGACGCACCCCTGTAAGACCCGTCCACGCGAGAAACTATGGGTGTTTCTCAATCTCAAGAATGCAAAGAACGGACTTGTGTTTTTGGGGAGAACGTTCTTGCTGGTTGTTCTTGGCAGAATGTGTTCATATCTATGGGAAGAATGAACCCGCAAGTTCACAAGCACAGAAAACGTTAACAGTTTGAGACGATGCGTTCTTCCTGTTATTGCTCAACACTCCCACCACAGAGGCTACCTGCAGGGCTCCAAAATAACAGCTATAGAAATAAGAAAAAATTAGAAATAAAAAGCACATAACCACTTTGTATTAAAACAATCTCCCCTGAGAAGAAAACCTCATAATGCTACTATTGAAATAATATTGAAAAATAAAGCTAATTGGGCTTTAATTTTATTGTTTATGGTTTAGCTCAAACACCCCTTACTTATTTAAAAGAGTGGAACGCGCGATCCCTACTATTATTAGTGTATACGTTTAAGTCAGTTTAAATAAAAAAAAATAAGTAGGCATATGCACTAGTGTGTCCTATGTGTTCCTATTAGTGTTATGTGGGATTATCATTTCTATATTATTGTAGTGCTCTGTATATGCCCAGGGAGATAGAAATTAGCAATTCAAATTATAAATGTTGGTGTCTCCCCATTAGTCTACATAACATGTCATAGCATGTTACCACTTTATGTACAACTGTTAATTTATCATACAGACTGAAACTCAACTTTTGTCATTTCTCACCTAAAATGTTCTCAGAAGTGAATTTAGTGATGAATAAGATGGTGTTTTTTGTTTGATACTTGAGAAGTTTTGCTTGGAATTAAAGACAAAAAAATAATCCCATAAATTTGATCCTAAAACTCTCTTTTATCATCTTGTCCTTATCATGATAGATTTTTCCTTTCTGGTCAAATTCTCTAGTTTCCAACATTTCAGATGAACTGGGATATAAGGATTTTGTGTTTGTATTGTTTTAAGTATTTCTATGTTCTTCCTTCTCTACAGTAAATCCCTCTATCTCAGTTCTGTCTGGGGTGAGGCTAAGCCACTGATAGGCAAATAATGAGGACTGCTGTCAAGGGGATTTTGGCATGGCCATGGGGGGATTGAGGACGCCACACTGGGAGGCCCAGAACCTCGGGGATTACTGAGCTCACCCTCTTCCTTGCCAGCTCCCATAGGACAGGTCTCCCCACTGTCCTGGACTCAACTTGTGCAAACGTGCACGGGGAGAGCTAAATTCGACCATTTCTTACTTTGCTTGATTAAAAATGCAGCAGTGGGGTTGCAGCATGAATCAGACTTTTAGTTTTGTTCTGAAGAGTAAATCCTGCCATCGGTCCTGAGAGCACCACCACTTCAAGAGCTTGTTAATTACCAGTTTAACAACAGAGCTCACTAACAAGCTGGCTGCTGTGCTTCTATTACTGAGGTCTGTGTATAAAGTGTGCACTCACATGCTTACATGCCTGCAGGTGATCGCACACGTTTACTACGTTCACACACACATATCCAGTCAGGGCCACTCTCTGCATTATTTCCTTGGTAAATTGGTACACCTCTTTCCCCCACCATACAGTTGTTTTTTTTACAGTGTGCAACATGATCACATGGCAGCAGATAATGACCACATTCTATGCATTGCTGTCACTCCCCTGAATGTTGATACTGTGTTGGAATTTTTTTATGTATATAAATAGTATGATTTAGTCTTGGATTACCTCACAGAAACTTGAGACTTGTCAGTGTTGGTTTAGAATACAGTAAATGGCATTCACAGATTTGTTTTAGGAAATATTTTGCCACACATTGCGTGAAACTGTTAATTGCTGCTGCAGTATTTGCCTCCCTCAGAAGGACGGCGGAATCATAAAATCATAAAATAATCTTACAATCAACTGGAAGCCAATAGTGTCATGTTATTACTTCTGTTCCACTCAGGCCCGTTTTGGAAAAGAATAGTCTATAAGTAGCAGCTAGAATTAGAACAGGCCAAACCAGCACTGACACAATGGATGGACAGCATTGATGGTTACAGCTAGACCGAAATATTCCCTCACCAGTGCTGAGGCATATAGAATTAATCCTGGCTTTAACCCAGGGAGTTGAATTAAAACAACTAATCTTGTGTGTGTGTGTGTGTGTGTGTGTGTGTGTGAGTGTGAGTGTGAGACAAAGCTTCACTGGTGCTTGACCTCGAGACCTTTCACCCTTTGTTTATCTCTGTTGTGTTTGTGTCTCTCTGACGGCCACCCATCCATATGACAGTGAATCAATGATTTCTATCGCAGAGGACTGAACTTGTGACCTTTTAGTATTTATGAGACATTTCAAAGGTTAAAAGGAAATTAATGAATTTGCACCCATCTGTTTTGAAAGTAGAAAGTACTGCTTTACATAACTTTACTTCCTGTGGTTTGTCTTTGTCTCCTTAGCAGCTATAAACTGGGATGGCAATGTTGATCAGTTTGCAATTTGATCCAGATGAAACTATTTCAACAGCTATTGGATGGATTGCCATGAAAGTTTGAGCAGACATTCCTGGTCCCCAGAGGATTAAAATTGCAGACTTTGGTAAACCCCTGACTGCCACCATGAGGTAGACATTTCTGTTTTTTTAGTGAAATATCTCAACTATTGAATGAATTTCCAAGATATTATGAATAGATATCTATCATGGTGCCCAGATGATGACTCCTACTGACTATGGCAGTCCCCTGACTTTCCTTGAGCACAACGAGCAGGTCAAACTTTTCCCTTATCCAGTGAAATATCTGAACATATACTTAAGGGATTCGCTCAAAGTTTGATGCAGACATTCATGGTTCTCAGGTGATGTACTGTCCCCCTCAGGGTGAACTGGGATTTCGTTGGTGAGTAGGTTAAAATTTTAATTTGTTCAATTCTTTGGTTTATGAGAAAATAACTGCAAAATGAATGGCATCCCATCAGCTTCGGCTGAACTTTGTTTTTAGTGCTAATTATCAATTGTTAGCATGCTACCATGCTAAACTAACACAGTATAGTACATGAACAAAAATTATATCTGCTGAATATCAGCACGTTTGCATTTTTATTTTGAGCATGTTAGCACACTGACATTAGCATTTAGCTGCCTTAATACACCCTCACTCAGCTTTAGACCTTGTCTTGATGTTGTTTTCTTTTCTGTCTCTTTTTTTCTCTATTTACTTTATTCATTCTGGAAAGCACTTTGTAACTTCTATTTTGAAAAGCACTGCAAAATTAAGTTAACTTGCTTGCTCAAGAGGCACCTTGCATGTTGACTGAGCAGTACTGCTGCTCTCTTGATTGGCGAGTTTAACCCCACTGAAACGCAGGCTGTTGTAGTGTAAGTTTCCCTCCTTGCAAATGGAACCAGGGGTCAAGGAAAGGCACTCCCACCCTCTCATTCAAGTTTTTTTTTTCTGCCTCTGCTATTTTCCTCCGTCTCTCTCTCTCTCTCTCTCTCTCTCTCTCTCTCTCTCTCTCTCTCCTCATTGTGGGTTGTCATGGAAATGAAAGCACAGGGAGGGGGGACTTCTATTATTGAAGCAGTTGTGGGATTGGTAGTGGGCTGGGTATAGTGAACTGGAGCGATTCATGCACTCATAAACAGAGAGTGCGGTGGAGCAGAAGGGAGGTGGAAGGGCTGGGGGTGAGGGAGAGAGATGAGGAAAAGGAGAATAGAGAGGGGCCCCAGGGGTGAGCGGAGAGAGGAGCCATCTCCACGTGTTTTGGCCCTGCTTCTAACTGATAGCACGTTTTAGGCCATTACGTCATGGTCTGCCAGGCTCTCTGCTGTTTGAGACATACTGCTGCGGAATCACATTCCTCATGGAAGATGGCGAAATAAGCCCCTGGTAAAGCCACTTGTTGTTAGAGAGGCCAGGAAAAACTGTTCAAGGAAGATCAATGCAAGAGGCGTTTATGAGCAGTGGTGGGCTGTGTTAATTAACTTCTGTGTTAGTATGCCATATGGAGAACAGTTTAAAGTAGTTTACATTAAAAATAGACTTGACAAATCCACGAACAAAGACTGAGTTATGTTTTTCATTGGTTGACCTTGGACAAATGCTTGCTGCTGTTTAGTTGGCAGTTTTGGATTTGTGAGTTCCCTTAGAGAGAAGATTGTATGTCCTGTACCCGATGCCAGAATTTTAGGAAATTTCAGAAAAAATAAAAAATCAAAGGAGTGATTTAGAACACACCACTTTTTTTTTAATTGCACTAATTAAGAAAAAAACACTATTGACACTGGTGTTTCTTTCAAAGGGGAACTCCACCGTTTTTACACATAAGGGTCAGTGTACGTGTCACTGGTAGTACTACGAAAACAATTGTGTCTCCTCCTCCTCTGGTGGGAGCTCTTCAAAGTTTGAAAAGGAACCCTGATGATGTCATTATGGTTGCATTATGGAAAAACATAGGATCCAGTGTTTTTAGGGGGCTGGAGCATACTAAGGATTAAAAGTCAGGATATCCTAACAACTGCTGTTTCAGTTTTGACTATTATTTTTTTAATCTGTCTCTGCGTCAACCAGTATTTTGGCGGTGCAGTACAAAACTGCTGGAGTACCCCTTTTTTTTGACTGAAGTATTTTGATAGATCCAACAAGGAGAGATACTTTGTAAGATTCAAACCCAGGACTTCAAATAGAATTCTAGCTTAAAGTCTCTTTCCGACCAAGTAGTTACAGGAACGTAGTTATAGGAACAGCCCACTTCTAAACAGTTCTACTAACTACTCTCCCCCAAAACCGGTTTTCTCATTTGCATTCACACTGGCCAAGTGGCCATAGGAACTGACCTTTTGTTATTATAATCACAGCCATCTAACCACCACTATGCGGAAAAGGGAAAAGAGAAACGACCCTGCCCTGAAGTAGGAGCTGAAAGAGTTACAGGAACTGTGGCCAGAGGAACTTAATAATCTCCAAATTGGTCCAGTCAGAATAGGAGAAAAAAAGGGTTCTAGGAACTGCAAAAATCCTTCCGGTCGGAAAGCGGCTTTAGTTCGGCCTTGATACAATGAAGCTGCAAGTCTCAACATTCAGCGGTCTATCTACAATAGAACATGCAAATTACAAGGCTCTGAAATAAATCAAGACCTCCCAACTCAAGTCAAATTTCTAGTCCACAATGAGAGGCAACCTAAATTTGTATTATTCTGACTAAACAGTGCTGTTTTTTCTCCCAGCACCCCAGAGAGAAACACAAAGAAACAGGGAACACTCCCACACTATCTCTCCCTACCTTTCTGTCTGTGCTTACACACATTTTTTCCAGTATGACATGTCTGATTAAGTCACAGTACAGGAAACAAAAGACAACATGATCATAAATTATCTGAATCTACAGCCCCTGCAGGTGCAGGTGACCTTTGACCCTCCTGAGTCAAGACACTTTCTGAAGCCTTGACAGCAAACTGAACCAGCAACTGTAAACGTAACAGACGCCGTGACTGAAATGTTTTATGTGCAAAAACTGTCTTTGCTAAATATCTTAGCTAGAAAAGATTAAGCAAGTGCAAACAAACATATTTTAGCAGCAAACGCCTCATTGTTAGCCTCGTATCCACCCTTCCCTGATGCTACGCCACCCCTCCTGCTTCAGTGCTATCATTTGCTAAAGGCAGAGCTAGTGTATTCAGTAGTCTATAACATAGGCTGGGTCTATGTTCTCTGGGGACATTCTGAACATTCCTGCTATTGTTCTTTCATTACCAGGCTGAGGGTTACCCTTGCCATTCACAGTAGCTGACCTCTAGACTCACTAGCGGTGCTGGTGGTGACCATGTTCCTTGGAATGAAATGATAGGAGCTCGTTCTTATGCAAAAATGTTTTTGTAGGTGATGGGACAGCGATAACTCTTGGGTGCTTTTTTGAGTACTTTCTAAAATGAGCAAATATTTATGGAGCCCCTGAAGGGTCATGGTCAGATTTTTTTCCCGAAACTTCTACTTCCGTAAAAGCCAAGCTCCGACATTATATCGCTTTCTGGCTGTTGTGGGTGAAGCTGTGGCTGTGGATATAGTTAAACGTTACTACTCTTTACTGCTCCTATTAACATGAGCAAAGAACGCATTGTTAAGCCACGTAGGCCTTTCTCTATGGATTTGAGAAATGCAAAACTTAGAGAAGAATATCAGAAAAACAGTTCCACTGTGATTTTTCAGGGGCTCCGTAACTGCTTTCTTACAATACGTAGGCTTTTATTCTAACTATTGGATGGATTGTCATGGAATTTTGTCCAACCTTTGAGGTCCTCAGAGGATGGAGCCTACTGACTTCCCCTGACTTTCTGTTGTGCCGCCATGAGGTTGCCTTTTGGTATAGCCTTTCATGTGTTGCAATAACTTTAAACTAAACTAGGATGGTTAACATGACAGTCATTACCTCAGCATGTCAGCATTCTTATTGTGAGCATGTTAGCATTCAGTTGCAGGATATTGTAGTGCTCTTTCCAATCCTGGAAAACCTGGGCTTCACACAAACAGCACAGTATTCACAAGAGGTGCAAAGAAAGAGAGACTTCAGAATACTATCTTTACACAGATAAGCCTTCATCGGCAGCTCTCAGTTCTTTGCAGACAGTTGCTCCATAGAGTCTGTTACTGGATCTAAACTCCCTCTTCCTTTTCCTTTGAGATTTTTTTTTCCTTTGCTCTCTTATCTCTCTAGTTGGTTCCTCTTGTTTTCAGGATGTGTATTTACTGATGCAATCACATCCTCTTAGTAGCAATGATTTGTGTTAACTCTCTTATTCCCAGTGTTCTCTGTTAACTGCCTTTTTCAAGGCATGAACTGCTTACGGCGATCAGTGGCAGTTTAATAAGGAGCGTGTGTGTGTGTGTGTGTGTGTGTGTGTGTGTGTGTGTGTGTGTGTGTGTGTGTGTGTGTGTGTGTGTGTGTGTGTGTGTGTGTGTGTGTGTGTGTGTGTGTGTGTGTGTGTGTGTGTGTGTGTGTGTGTGTGTGGGGTGGTGTTTAAGTGAGGACTGCAGCTGCAGCCCCAAAAACAAGTCCTTTCTTGAGCACTGAGGGATAGATAGAGGAGGAGGGCTTCCTCCACTTCCTGTGTGCAGTGAGGTCACACAAGTAGTTCACAAATGGAGATGATACAGGTTCACAGGTTGCTTACTGAACTTGCCATTTATTCAAGGCAATACATGAAGAGAGGGCTATGAAAGTAGAAAGACCGATAAAGATGCTAGAATGCACTTATGTGTATGTTCATCATGTACCGTTTTGGTTTGCAGAACATTAAAAAGACATGCAACATTTCAGCACATCTAAAATGCAGATAAAGGGTAACTGCATTATTTTCCCCTATTTGCATCCACCTTCCTTTGAATGGCTCATTAGCACAGCACGGTACAGTGATGTGTGATAAATGGACACATGCCTCCTGACTTTGAGGTATGCTTTTATCCTGAGCCCTTTAATTTACCTATCAGACTGCTGGCTCAGGCACCTGGGCTACACTGTCTAGTGTGCAAGCTCGAATAGCAGTCGTTTATTTGGAACACTGTCACATCTCCAAAAAAGGCAAGGCTACCTTTTTCTCGTAAGATATAAAATATTAGGAAACTCAGAAACCCATTTTAATTATAGATGTAGTTTTTTTTTGTTGAAAATATGTTACGTTAGAAAATGTTGTCATATCCACTCTCAATTAATTTTAATATTAAAGTTTATAAATTAAAAGTTTATATCCCGTGGTAGATCAGTACGACTGCTCAGATATAAAATAAAGTCATCCAATTAGTTTATCTGTTTTTAAGAGCTTGTCGTACTCTTATTTCTCAAAAAAAGCTTAACACTTAGCATAATACTGAGTATGTCTTGAGTCGTTGCTGTAATAATATGAGACCACAATCTCCCTAACATTAATATGACATAATGCTGTTGATTCAAAATACTTTTTGTGTGCACAGGTGTTCGTGTGCATGTGTTGGCTCAAGCGCTGGGTATAGAGATGAGAATGAAAGGATGAAAGAATTGGAGGGTTTTCAATATGTTGGCTTAAGAGGCAGCCCAAAAGATCTAAAAACATGCATCTGCAGAGCACTTGAAAAGTAGAGTTAATGTCCATGACTTCTGATGCATTTAGTTTACTTTCACCAGCAATAAAATACCACAAAATATTTACTAATTTGTCCAAAATATTCCAATTTCTTCTCTTATGTCCCTTTTATGACAGGAATGGTTGAATTGTTGCATTAGCTGAGTTTGTAATATGACATGAAAGAGTTTTAATGAAGGTTCAATAATCGGTCTAAGCATGAGGCTTTGGGAAACTAAAGGCAAAGGTGGTGTAAGAAGTATGGCTTCTATTTCCTGTAAATAAACAAAACATTTGTGTATTCTTAAATTTTGGATGAGGTGTGAAGTCATTCATCTTAGCACAAAGACGCTTCCTGCTCTCTCCTCAAACTTTCCTTGACTTGAAAGGATTGGAAATTAACTCTTAATTGCTCTTTATTTTCAGTAAATGAAATGCCATACTTATCTGTGACTCAATTACAGATAGATCTAACAGACTATAATAACTTTAGAGGGACTGGGATCTTTGACAAAAGCATTTATTTGAGTCATGGTGTGAATTCATCAAGGACAATTAGGAAGAATGTGATGACCAGTACAAGTAGACTTTGAGACATTGACACATTAAACAGTCACTCATTCGGCTTTAATTCTGTAAAACCACAACACTCTACAGCATGCACACCCAACCCCCACCTCCTTCAACATCCCCCATTTTCCAGTTGCAGTGACAGGTGGCTCTTGGGGGTTTTGGGGAACACGACGAACAGCTGCACAAAAGAGCCCCACTGTGGTCCTTTTTGACGGGGTGTCCCCTCTTAAGTGTGCCGATCAGCCCCTGGCCCAGCCCCCACCTTAGCAGATGCTCCGTGAGATCCACAGGTGGTAGACAAGACTACTATATGGTTGAGTTTCCGTTGTAGACAGTGAAAAAGCTACCCTTACTTAATGTGAAAGCATGTTGACATACAGTACACCTTTGAAATGCAAGTATGCATGTAGTAGGGATGCCTTTAGTACATTCTTCTTTTCTTCTTCTTCTTCTTCTCTTGACACAATGCATCCAATTTGAAACTTTCAGATCATTTTTGTAGAAGCAGGAAAACCTTGGGTTTCTTAGAAAATGACCCAGAAGGGTGCTTATTAAAGTGTCTCCAAAGATTTGAGGGTGATTAATTTTTTTTTTTTTTCTGGTTTCTGTCATCTGTACTGAATATAACATGCACCCAAAGTTGTTGATGCAATACCTGCAACCTCATTCAGAATACTTTAAAGGTTGAACCATGTTGCAAAAATAAGTGTGTGGACTACCTCTCCCTTTCCTTTTTATGCTGTTTTTGTCCCGCACATGTGCTTAGAGTTGGATGTGCAGTTGGATGAGGCGGGGACATGGGACGCTCCAGGCTGCAGCCATACAGTCTTGAGTTGGATGAACATCAATATTACGGATTTAAAATTATAAAAAATGCAGAGGAGTTGTGCAATAAATTGTACAGTAAATGACATATTTTACTGTATTATTCCCCCAACAAAAATAAGTGAAATACTGGTATACTTAGGCTATGTATATTGTTGACTGCAGTGAAAGGTTACATCGTCTCATGTTATTTAAATACAATAGTTTGTCATATTGATAGATAGACCTACTAATCTGTACTCATACTGGAATTTAATCTGATGTTAAAGCGTGAAAGAGAGAAAACAAAGCAAGCATGCTGGTCAAAGCAAAGGCATGTTTGAGCGTGAACTATACTGACTCTGAGAGCATTGTAGTTTTGTGGATGGATAAACCCAATCAAAATAGAGGGGGGCAGCTATTTTCTATACATAAATACATTAGCTTAAATATCAATAAAGTCTGCCATATGATTATAATATAGGCATTTTAAGATGTATGCGTTCCTGTATCTGTCTTCCATTATGTTTAATCTAGCAAGCGTTAGGACACATAGGCTACTATAGGTATCTGTATCTGCCGCACCCCCCTCTTGGTAATGGTACAGTCCGATCGGAGAACGCGTGAGGGACAATACGCAAGAGCAGAACATCAGCTGTGGTGTGTCGGAGAGTGAGAAACTTCTCTCACTCCTCCTCCCCTGCTCTCTTTCTCCCAAATTCCCCGCGATACCTCTTTATGTAACTTCCCTGAGGAGAAGTCGCAGGCACCGGTGCCTCCATCGACAGGCAGGTACTGGCTGGTGTTTAGTGGGGTTTTTCGTTTGTTGCTCTGGTCTGTCCGGACGCTTTCAGGAGGGTTTCCTGCCCTTTTCGTTCAGGACATAGGGTGCAACTGGAGTGACTCCACCAAGTTTCCCCCCTTTATTCTGCCTGAGGAATGAGAGGACTGCCGGTGTGAGAGGAAGAGCCCAAACTCGCATGTTTGAATGAACAAAAGAACAGAAAGCGAGGGTATTGCCGCCGAAATGGAGGACAATACTCTGCCAGGAGCAACATGTAAGTCTTTATTCTGTAGTTAAGTCTAATTTAGAGTTGAATCTGTCTTGTTTAAAAAAAGTGTTTTGTCATTCATTTCCTTTGTCACGTTGTAACAAAATAATTTAAAACGCGGTCTTGCTAGTGTTAACTTTAGAGATGCCTTGCTCATTTATAGTGGTTGAGAAACACCGTTGCAGTTAAGGTAAAGCAATAGAGAGCGTGGTCGGGAAGGAATTTTTCTGATGAATAATGGATAATCCATTAAGAGGTGCGGATGCAGACAGTCCACAATTCATAAAGCTAACGCAACCTCGTTGTTGTCCGCAAGATTAACACCTAAACCCTCAAACCCGGTTTTAATCTGAAGGGACAGTAAAAGATGATTTACCAATTTGCAGACCCTTTTGATGATGAAAACAAAACACCGGTATGGCCACTAGCTGACTGCTGATGGATGTCTCATAAATGGTATGTTGCCATGGCTCTCTTAAAATAATATGTTGCCTTTTCTTTCGCACAGAGCTCAGCTATCAGGGTTATAACAACACAATTTGCGCTAGATGAGGTAATCTGACTAGTAGCCTACCACCCCATCCCCCTCCGTATGTTATGTTTAGCTCACTACTAACATGATGCAGTCATAAGCAGTCTGAGATCCCTTCCTATCTCATCTTTGCTGCTGCTCTACCAGAGGATGTTTTCCAAATGCAGTGAATAGTTGTTGTATGCACAGGTGCAGTTATGCTGCAGAGATGCATCACGAACTCCTGAAATCAAATCAACAATTTAAATGAGAGCCTCAGCCGGCCAAAGTGCAGGATAAATAGTTTCCCTCACACTCCAGCCATATCCAGCTTAGTTACTGCTTTTATACAGTGCAATTACAAATATGTGATCATGTGATCGTCCAGTTCAAGGCCAATCAGGTCATGACTTCTCCATTCAGTTATAAAAAAAGTCTTAGTTTGAGACAAAATTGAATACCCCATGTTGGAAACCTGCCAATCTTGACGTTGTTCTTGCAAGCTACCCAACATTGGTTCAAAGTTTGAATCTCCATGCCAAAGCATTGTGTGTTGACATGTTGCCTGCTTCTGGAAATAGAAGGGGACACACAATGTGACCTCCTCCTTCTGACAACAGAAAACTTCCTTCCTCCTGACAGGGGGCTTCATGGAGGGAGGTTGGCTTGTTTTGGCTCTGCATCAAGCAGGGGGAGAGATGCGCCTCACCCTGTTTGTGGGAATCTTGACCAGTAGACTGGAGTGTCTTTAAACAGCCATGTTCTCAATATCCTAATGTATGTATGACCATAGAGTTGGAAGGGGCTGTCATCATATGTGATATGAGTCATGGCAGAAGCCCTGACATCAGGCCTCTTGCTTCATGTGATGTGTACAGTATGTCAGCCAGACTGTTATGCTTCCCATGCTTACTGAGAATGATCAGCGGTCCGTGGTCATCAGAGCTCCAACACTCCTTGTGCATTACTCCAGCTCAAAGTGCGACATTTGCCTCCAGCTCACTCTGTGATCATGTGTTTTTCTTCAAGTTCTGAATCAATCTCATAATCTTGCTCTAAAGGAAGATGTTTACCTTTTATGATACCGCTCTCTCACAAAGAGGAAGGAAGAGTATGTTCATCAATTTAAAAAAAATTGATAAAAGACATGTTTTCTTGCCACATCGGCTCTCAAGAATGTGTTGTGCCCATGTAAAACAGCTGTGATCAAGATATGTAAACACCTGGAAGCAGTAGGACAATTGGAAAAGTCTTCTCCTTTTGTTGAAATACAGGCACTAAAGAAATCTCACTTGATTTGTCCCGCTTGACAACTAGCCCTTGGACTGGAGCTGTTGAAAGCCTGGCCCAGCATTGTGAAAATCTGCTGTCAGGATTTATGGAGAAGATCTTCTAATCCCTCTTTTCTTTATGCAGGCTTTCTTCTCTCTGTGCTCTCCGTTCTGCCACCCTTTGACAGTCTGCTCTTTTTGGTCGTCCTCTCTAATCACCGTACCTGAACAGCTAAGCTGTGACCAACTGAGATGAATTTAAACTTTTATTTTCCTTTTTTTTTTTTTTTTTTTTTTTTTTTTTTTTTTTAAAGATTTGCCTTTTCTAGCTTATTCACAGAAACACCTTAGGGTAATTACAATGCTCATTCTTCTAAACTTCTTACAGGAGGAGCAGGTTGTAGGTTGTATAGTGTAGAAGAGACTGAGGTGATACTTTAGTTATGAGTCATTATGCAAACTTTGTTTTAAGCAAAAACGACAAGCTGCTTCACCACAGCCATATTAAGGATAGATAGTATCAGCAGGCTGACAGGGAAACAGATCATAGTGTAGTCCTTGTCTATTGTGTAATATGGGACAATCCACCAGCTTTGGCTGTCAAGCTTGTACTGTAATGAACAGGATCAGTCAGCTACACATCTTCAGCCGCAGGAGATGTTATGTAATCGGGGGGATACGTGCGAGAGCCTCCCCATTTTTGGAGAGAGGGCTGCTTTAGTGTCTTTGTAAATTAACAGTGGGCAGCGTCCCATGTGCCCTTCTAGATTCACTGCCTAATAATGGAGCCTGATAACAGCACTAACCGACATTGTTTTTGCTCAGGATTAGTTGTGAGCAATGCAGTGGTGAGTGTGTGTTATAATGAGACGTTTTCACGTTTTGCTGGAGATATATTTGACTTGGACAGGTTAGCCACGTATGAAACCACTTACGTTTGAAATGTATCAACTAAAGATACATCTTTATTTGTGTAGAACTATACAAGTCATGATTGAATCTTTTGTGATTATGAGCAGAGTAATTTACATCTGTGTATTTTTGGGAGTGCAATAATGTTGCACACTACTGTAACTCTATAGTCTTACTGTATAGGTCAAGCAACATGCTGTTCTTTGGGCTAGGAAATTTGAAGCTGAAGTCATTTATGCACTGAATTTAAATATTGAATTTTTCTATTTCAGAGGGAGAAAGTAATGGCACCCATTACATTTATCCTGCTGTGTCTGCTGTTTTTAATCTCATTTATATTACTATTATTATGGCTGAAAGGATTGAAGTAGCAAACTGATTATCATAATTCTTTACCACACTCTTTTAACAAGATAGAACCTTTTTTTTAGGGGTGCATAGATTCATTGATTATTCCTCTGAAGTTACCTCAGGCAGTGTTGTTGGTGTAGGAGACTGGGGGCTTCCCATTTCTTACATGTTCAGATATGTTGACAGCCCACATTCTGCACATTTTATAGAAGGGACACAGCCCTGTCCCAATGAAGTTTGGAGAGAGAAGGGAAAAGAACAGAAACATCTGAGTCACAAAGAACCAACTGAAGTCATGCCAGTACTGTGGCATTGAGGTCTGCTTTTGAAACTAGAGTGCAGTTTTTAGACAGTGAGACATTTGCAGTTGTTTTGGCTCCATTGCACTCCAGCTTATTAGATTTAAAATGAAACACTTACTGGGGTTGAAGAGTTGAGTTGCAGCTTTAGGGTGCTTGAGGTGTTCACATCATATTAGTTTGAAGAGTGTTGGATTCATACTCTTTTTATTTTATTTTATTTATTTTTTTATAGATATAGTCCATGCATTTTGAACAGCACAGCATGACCGTGTTATGGCTGCCATTATATACTGGCCACCCAGTATGGATGCAAACCCTTTCAGTTTCAAGCTGGACGTTGGCACTTAAACTGCATAGTCACTGTTTCATTTAAAATAAGAAAATTGGATTACGGAGCCAAGAAATCTCATCACTTTCTTAAATACTCAAGGTGGCTCTTAATAGGCAATAATGCTCATATTACCCCTGTGCTAACAATGCCATTCTCTCTTAATGGATTATCCATGTATTTGCAAGCTTTTCGTATGTACATGTTTGTGTCTGTGTACAAAAATCATGGCAGAATCATACTTTCCAGTTAGTGCCAGGTAGTCCGGTCCCAAGAAATGAGAAAATCCAAATGAGAGAAGACTAAAGCTATAAAGTGAACACAAACGCACAAGGTGAGACATGCTGTAATGTGAAAAAGGTGAAAAAAAAAACTGATTGAACTGCTTTATCCTTATTTCAACTCCCCCACATAGAGGAGGCATCACGTCAGTGTCGGTCCACTCTGTAGCACCCAGATGGTGTAAATCACACCGCCCAGACACTGACCTCTCATGAGGTAATAGAGGTAGATCTTTAACCCAGCACTCTCAAAAGGCAACTGATGTAGAAAGCCTTCCCATTAACCAGCAGTGTGCAGACTCTTAGCCTCTGCAGTATTCTACCAGGAAATGGCTACTGAAAGCGGTCAGTATGTGCAGTTCATGTTTATTTTTGTGAATGTTGATGACAGACAAAACCTTTTGAAATAATGTGTGAGGACTTTTAATTGTGGACCTCCTATCCCCATCCTCTATTAGGAAACAACACAAATACGGTGGATTAAGGTAGGATTAGAGCTGAACTTGCCTACCCTTGAACCACCTTTAACCAACTAAAACGCAAGGTAGCTCAAATACAACAAAGAATGTTTGTATGGTCTTGCCCTGTGGGGTGCCCTGGAAGCTCACCTGGTTGAGTGTGCATCCCATATAAGGCTCAGTCCTTACCGCAGTGGCCTGGGTATGAAAAAAGCCCAAAAAATAATCTTGCCTTGTAAATAACATTACAAATGTTGATAATTGACTGCTACAAGCTCATCTTTTCTATGCCTTGTGCATTGTGATGATTATAGTCATTCACTCACTTTCCATAGCCCCATTATGCGCGTTATTAGTCACATTTTAATTGACTGGGGGCTACAGTTTTGATAGATGAGCCTCAAAAATGGACCAAAGACACTTCACATTTTGCCGCAAGAACGTGTCTGGCTTAATGAATTTATGATGTATGACCGGTCTTCAGCTCCTTTGGTCTTTACCTTGTAATGAGACCATTTGATATATAATACAGTTGATCATTCAAAGAGCTGTGACTTGTCAAGGACCACCTATGATTACTTTGAACCAAATGACTTAGAGCTGGAAGCAGAGCACAGAATTATTAGGCGACCTGTAGGTGTGTTAAAAGTAGTACAGGAGAATTGTTTGGTGCAAAACTTATTAACTACCCAGTTCAACTTGCATAAATGTGATTAAAAGAATAGTGGGATATTATATTATACTGATATAAAATACAAGGTGTTAGTGAGCTTTAGAGGTGCTGGTTGGCAGATTCCGTTACCTTTAGACAGAGCCAAGCTAGCTGTTACTGCCTGTTTCCACTCTTTATGCCAAGCTAAGCTATCTGGCTTCTCATCTAACTCAGCAAGCAAGCGAATGAGCATATTTCCCAATAATGAACAATGTAATAATTAAAATGGGCAGGTTGCTTCAAAGACGAACACAGACAGCATTTATGACCAACACATTGACTGCACCATAACAGAATGAAACCAGAAAGACAGAGATTTTTCAAATTATTGGACCATGGAAAGGCAAGGCAAGGCAAGACAAGCTTATTTAGCACACTCAATGCACAAAGACAATTGAATGTGCTTTACATAATGCATTAAAACCATGAAATATAAAAACAACAATACACAAAGAAACAGGCTAGAATCTAGGCCTAAGTTTGTTCCAAGATGTTGCACAGCTGCAGCAGCTGGGTAGTAAGAAAGTGATTGATTGAATGCCAAAGAAGCATCCCCTTCTCTTTAAAAGCATGAGAATCCCATGAAATCTACACATGTGCTATTTGGAAGGCATCTGCTCAATTGTGGCATACAGGAAGAAGGCCGATGATGCAGTGTTTTGGCCTTAAATGTATTATCAGTCAGCTGTACTGCCCTTCTCCCTGGGACACTAGAGGAAGGACAAGGGGAGGGAAGTCTTGATTTGGACTGTGTTGGTTATTCCTTCCACCTCCAACAAGTCTGAAAATATCCCAGACGGGCTGCTCTGTTCTCTCTGGTCGTCTGAGAGTTCCAGTCACCAGACCTATCAGCTAATATTAGACCAGCTAAAGGACATGCTCCTTGCACTGTAAGCACATCTTGATCTCCCTACACATTCCCTGGCCGTTGTATCACATGTATGTTGAAGCCATTGTTTGACCCGTTTTTCGTCAATTATTATTGTCTCTGCTTTCTAGGAAATGGTAAGGTCATTTTTCAAGTTTCATGGTTTTGTTGATGCATTTGAACCTCGCGGCGGAGAGTGTGGGAGTGAACATTTGGCATCATCATTGTTACTTGAGATTATGAAACCCACGATTGGACCTTGTTGCCAGCGAAAAAAAAAAAGTTTTGGGTTTTCGTGTGGGGAGACAAAAATCCAGTTAATGATAACTGTTGGGTGTAATTGTATGTTGAAGAGGCACAAGATTACTGCCTGGGCCTGATTTTTGCTTTAGGTAATGTTTATGAAAATAACCATATTGGAACAAAACGACAAACAACGGCTCTGTGAGCTACCTCAGACAGGGACACACACACAGGCACAGCTCTTTCAACATGTCACCAGTTAAATTACCTGTATCTACTGATTTATCCCAGGGATGCAGAGAAGGATCATTTAGGCATATTTTGAGGAGCAAACTAAATTGCAAAACATTTAACTTAAATGGTTTACTTATACATACATATTACATAGCCCTATTCATTAAAATTGGTCCTTGATGGTGACAGGGGGCCAGAAAACCCCGCCATTGAGAATTAGATCACTCTGTCAATTCCCAACCCCCAAAAGAGACATAGAGCTGGTTGCCAGGAGCGACTGGCTGGCATGCCGATACACTGCCTTCAGTTACGAATGGCAGCTTTTGCGGCCCGGCCAGACATCCCTCCTCATCCTCTGATGTCATTGAGAAAGGCTTGAGTTTGGCGGTTTTTGACACACTTTCCCCCACCACTGGTCAGACTGTCTAGGTTACTCATCCCTTGTATGTTGGAGCATGTTGGTGGCGGCAGCAGATGCAGGGTCCCCCAGGGAGCTGCTGCGAGGTCAAATAAGCGGAGCCTTTCATCAGCGCGGTGGCTTCGGCACATACGCCGGTGCAGGAGAGAGCAGCAGCAGCTAAATGCAAGGCATTGTTCTCAGCCTGGGCCAGGTGATGGGATGAAAGCTGGTGCAGTCACTGACAGAGACATCAGTATTCACTGGCCGATCGGCATGCAGTGAAGGAATGCAGTCTTTTTAAGTGTCTGTCTTAGTGTCCAACTCTGTTGGTTGGTATGCAGAACCACTTTTGACATAAGACAGACATCAGTTGTTGCCTGATGAGTGGGTTCATCAGTCTGACTCAGATATCAGAGACTCGGGTATCTTTGAAAGACAAAAAAGTCCAGGGTGCTCAGGAAGTTCAGTCAAATGTTTGAATGTGCTCTTTGGGGTGTGTGCAACCCTGCAGAAGGCTGTCTGTGCCGCTACGCGTGGTTTGCTCGTCCCTATGTCGTTTTAAATTTTCTATTATGAAATAGCCAGTAAAATAAAGGCCTTTTAATAATTTTAGTGCCTTGGTTTTTCCTTTTTTTTTCTACTCCGATATCTTTGACTGGTTTGAAAATACCATATTCAGCTCTGGAAAATTCCTGGCATTTTATAGGCTAAATAATTATTGATTAATTAAGTATGGTAAATAAGTAGACAGAAGAAAAAATAAAAAAATAGTTACTTGTTGCAGTCTATGTTTGATTCAGTTGTGTCACGACAATCAACCACATCAATCCAGGATTTTAATTGGCGCTTAAACATAAAAAGTTTAACGTTAAAGTTGTTAATCAGACAAAATACCAAAACTTATTTGGTCCCAGCCTCTCAAATGTGAGGATTTCCAGCCTTTTCCTTTTTCATATCATTGACATTTAGTTGAAAATGTTTTGACGCCAAAAGATTTAATTAAAATGTAATCCATTAGAATAATCAACAATCAAATGATCATTAATTGCAGCCCTAGTTAAAATAAGCCAGGTGGTATTCAACTGCAGTTTGTGTGCAGAATTTAGTTTAGTTTAGTTTATCTCACTTCCCCTTTAAAATTGTAGTCCTCAGTTGTAAGCACATCTAATGAAAACTTTGGTCTCTAAACGCACACAGGCAGGGCCTGGTTTGGCATGAAGTCAGTGCTTGTTGTTTACACTGCGCTTCCTGTGTGTCTGGGCCCCCTTGCCCTCTTACATCACCCTATTCGGTGCAGGAGGGACACAACAGGGTGAAGGGGCGACGGGTTAGGGGGGGTAAGCGATGAGGTAGTTCATTAGTCCCCTGGCCCATCCCAAATGAGATGCAGATCCATTCTCTGTGTGTTTCCCGAGTTCCTCTTTTTTTTTTTACGGGTTGCCGCCCTTTCCCTTTCCAGTCTTTTGATTTCACACTCTGGATCTCAGTCCTGCTTCCTCGCCTTTTGTTTGCCTCATTTCCATTTTTCATGACAATGTGCTGCACATCCACCTTGTCTACCAAGCTTCTTTTTTTTTGTAAGATTAGACTTATTTAGATTATGCAACGTTTCTGTATCGTTGTATTAAATACCTTTTATTTATCCCTGTTGGTGGTCTGAGTGCGTTCACCCTCTAGTCTCTTCTTGTTTGGCAGGAGACAGAGAAGGTTGCGCTCAAGAGTGAAGCTCTTAGCTTGATAAATATTCCATGTCTTGCCCTATATTCTTACTCTGCTCAGTATCTTGGCAAGACATTGGCAGTGCTCTGGAGGTTGCATTTGGAATAATCAGCAGCTGTGAGTTGTAGATGTATTCATTATGACTGATCACTATCATTTTAAAGCTTACTTCTTTGTATTTACTTTGCACTGGAAATGTCTGACTGTGGTTTTATCGAGCAGTTTCACAATGATATTGCTTTTTTACAGCTTGTCTCAACCGAACGTATCCTCCCTTAGCTGTTAATGAGCAAACACTGTCCTAAGAATGTGCTGACATATTTTGCTGATTCTGTCATACAGTGAGTCATGTGTTTTGCTGTGCTGTGGCAGAAACAAGCTTTTCTTTCCCTGATTCACAGGTCCCCTTGTAACGTTGATGAACAGGTTGAAAAATAGCATTGTGGTATATTGTCTGAACCCTGTGCTTACTGCTTAGTACAGATCCTATAGCCCTATAACTGTGTGGAGAAAAAAGGCTTCCGTTATAATGTGGGCACATGCTGTTCCAAGGACCTATCCTCTCGTGGCTCTGCTTTCTTATGTGTTGTCTTTAATGGAATTCCTATTGCCTGGACATAAATATTCATCCTCTGTTGTTATTAAAATAATTAAACTGGAAATGCTCTGGTGGCCGTCAGCTTCGGAGGTGACTAACTAAGTCTATTTAAGTGGCACTGGGGCAGCAGTGTGGGTATTTATAACCTGCTCTAACAAAATAATATGCTGTGAAATTGGATTTCTGCTAAATCACATTTTGTGTGGTAGAATTACCAGTTGTTGTCCCAGTTTTTAATGTGGCTCTTTACTCATGTCATCAGCCAAACTGTAAAGTACTAAATCCCTTTTGTGCTTGTACTTTGGGAGTGAAAGTACAATGAGCTTCGCAGAGCCTGTGCTGCATTTTTCTAAAATCAACATTTGAAATTGCTTCAAACTGGGAAATGGCACTGAATCTGTGCAAATTACCTGCTGCTTCTCAACCTGCCATTCTGCTCCCACACTGTGCTCGTGCATGCATGCATACGCCCACTTCGGCAGGGGTTCCTTCACCGTTTCTGCTGACTTTAACAGATATCTTATTCCATTGTATCACTTTTGCATGTAAATGGGCTCAGCTGTGTGCCTCAGGCTTTGTTTGACACCTGCAGCTAGAGAGGCCCCATAGGGAGACATTATGGGGTCAACTAAGCCGTGGTGCAAAGGGACGGTGTGGTGTTCAACCAATGGTCACACACAGCATGCTGAAGATTCCTGAACCACCTCTAACCCACTTTAGGGTCTCATAGCTGTTGAATACCTATCTGATATTCAGATATAGGAGAATAAAACAAAGCAACCATGCCATGATGACATCACTGCTTTTAGGTGTTCTAGAGATTGATTTACTTACTACCACAAGATTAGTACGAGATTATGCCCATTTACCTGAACCACAGCTGTTTACCTGAGTCACTGCTGCCCCACAACCTGGTGGTGCACATCAAAACCTTCAACATGCTGCACATGTTATCAAGCTTTTGAAACGCTGACCAAATGCTCGTCCTGAGGATTCCCCCCCCCCCCCTTTTCTTCCAACAATAAGCTCCACCAAAGTGTTTTTCCATGTTCAGGCTTGATGGAGACTCAAGCGTCTCATGGGACGTTGGTGTGCATTGATTTATGATTATGAATAATGTAAATAATGTCACAAGAGGGTGGTCTAATGGCTTTTGGCTGTAGTTGTCCAGAGAGTAAATATGGTAAGCAGGTGATACACAAGTGTTCCATTGATAGACCCCCTGTGTTGTATGGGTTGTATAAATATAGTAATAGAATTAGGCTCATGACTGTGACGACAGCCGAACAGAGTTCATGGATTGCTGAACAGATTTTGTCATTGCATTCAGTACATCTGTGCAAATATTACTTAAGCATTCTCTTTGATGCCCTGCATGATTATGTCCCAATCTTGTTTGCTGTAAGGGGTCACTGTGTAGATCATTTTTAAATACAGTTGTACCGACCACTATGTCAGCCCAGGACAGGCAAAAGTCCCTGATTTGGAGCCTTTACACTTAGCGGACTTCTTTGTTCTGTTATATAAAGTTGCAACGTTCTTGTAAACAAACAAAGTTATGTTTACGTTCAGTGTTCCTCACCAAAATGCATCACTTGCATCTTTGAGGCCTGCCAAATGTGTTTTTATGTATTTCTTTTCCCAAAAAACATTTTCAAAGCAGTTTTTTATATATGTACGTATGTCTATTGCAAACTGTGCTTTGTTTACGACAATGCTAATTTTCCAGTCTTCTTCACTGTCTTTTGTTGGCGCCTGTAGAAGCACTCCTCCATAGCGCCATTAGTGGTCAAAAACTCCACTGGGAATCTTTTTTTAAAATGAACTGCAGTTATAACTACTTCCAAAATTAGTACTAAGTCATTGATTATTTGATTGAAAAGAAAATTAAGCACCAACTTTTTTGATAATCAATTAACACTTGAGTCATTTATCAAGCAAAAATGCCAAATATTCAAAGGTTCCAGCATCTAAAAGGTGATAATTTTTTTTTTAAACATTATTTTTTGGGCTTTTCCGCCTTTTAATTTTGACAGGACAGCTAGGTGAGAAAGGGGAGAGAGAGGGGGAAGACATGTAGGAAATCGTCGGATTCAAACCCTTGACCTCTGCGTCGACGCATAAACCTCTCAGTATATGTGCGCCTGCTCTACGCACTGAGCCAACCCGGCCAAATCTTTCAGCTTTTTATATCGTAGTAGATTAGATTTCTTTAGGTGTTGGACTATATGTTGGATATACTATAAAGCAATTTGAAGAAGTCACTTTGGCGTTTTAACGTATAATGGTCATTTTACACTTTTTCAGTTTAAAGACTAAACCATGAACTGATCAAATAAACCTTCAGCAGATTATTCAATAATGAAAATAGTCGCAACAATAGTTGAAACCCCTGTCTTACATTCTACGATTCTTTCCCCCATTAACTTTCTGTCTTCTATCGTGCACTCTGTTCTCCAGTTCTGACAGCCAGAGTGCTGCATCAGTCAGCCCTTGTTTCAGTCCCTTGCTACGCAGCAGCAATCCTCTCCCTCAGCTCCCATCCCATTTTCCTCCAGAGAGCTTCAGGTTTCATTAGTATTCATTGTCAGTGCCACCAACATCATTGACAGTACAGATCACAGTGATTGTCTGACCAGCGGCCAACGTTGCTGTCAGCCAGCCAATTCTTTGTGGCTCCGGTTCTCAGGTGTATGAGGAACTTTCACAGGATGTGAGGCAACCTACAACACGATACCGGTCTGTCAGAACTGCACTTGCTCCAATCACCTTTGGTAGCCTAGTTGTCATATCTACCCTTAGGGAGGGGGTGGCATCTGTAAGATGATAAATTCAGAGACAAGGGTTGTATGATTCATCAAATGAGCAGTCGCAATGGTACACCTGTAGCATCAAAATGTTGTAGGGATGTGGTTGATAAATGCAGATATTAGATCACATATTTATTAACAGGATTTAGCCTCAATACAGTAACATGTTTGAATGGGGAAGGAAAGCCAAGAGCTGGCAGTTCAACTAGATTTAGTCAGGTTTGAATAAAGTTGGTCTCAAGCCGTGGGTGCTGTGTTTTGTTATATGGCATTGGATTTATTTTTTTTTCTATAGTAAATTATTTAAATTTAATATTTAATCCCTGAATACACGGTTTGGCTCCTGCTTTTTCCCCACAAAGTTGCATTTTGTTATAAAATTGCACCTCTTCTACTTTCATTTTATTTTACTACCATTCCCCCTCCTTCCTCTCCCCTTCCACTGTCATTGCAGTGTTTTGGCCGCCGTCCCGTTGCTATGAAGAGACCACAACAATGGCCCCTCTATGTCCGAGCACATCACTGCCCAAAGAATGCTTGTTTAATAGTGGCATGCTTAGGCAAGGGGAAACGCAATGTCTTATATCCCAGCTGAACTCGTTCATAGACTCATACTGCCGTTCTCTCTGGTCATCGGACTTCATCCAACTCAGGGTCATCAGTTACTGCCTCCATTTCCAAGGCTGATGACATGGCTTTTCCGTGTGCCGAGCTGAGCACAGACGATCTTTGCCATGAGGCCTGATATCTCACTGAATGCTACTAAGCATGGTTGTTGCAGAAGTGAGAAGTTATTTGGCCTCAGCTATTCATGCAGACCTTTGTCCAGCTTTGTGCCTCTTAGGTTTAATAATAATCAGAGTTTTACACACAAAGGAGCAGTATGTTTGAAAAAAGAAAAAAACGTTTTACAGCTTGTTTTCGAAGGAGATGTTTATGGCTTAAGAGGCACACTGTACAGTCGCATACTCTATAGAAAGCTATAATCATTTCTCTTTTAAGTCGCACGGCATTGGACTCATTGGTGCTCTTCTATGCAAACTGTTGAATAGCGCAGCATTTGTAGAGTAAATCTTCAGGGCATTTGCTGTGCCAGTGTGACAGCCCCCTACTGTCTGTGTTGTTTTTAGCCAAAGTCTGAATAATTTACAGCATGTTGCCCCAGTGTTTACCTTCAGAGACTATGCAGAAGGAACTGTGCTCCAACATGGTTCAACACGGAGCGCAGGGGTACAGTGCTGAGTGGACAAAGCCAAGAGTCCCTTCCATGAGGGTCTTTGTTTGGCTGTCAAAGCCTGGGCAAACTAATGTTTGAGTAGGAGATTCAAGTTCAGCAGCATGCCAAATGTGAGTCATCGTGCTGTGAGTAAAGCTGCTGTCCCAAAAAAATCGGCCCAGCTATTCTTTTATCAAAAAACCTTTAAAATCTCAGAGTACAGATGACTCATGGGCTTGACTATTATCGACTAGTTTTTATCAAAAAGAAGTTTGACTACTTCTTGGAAGATGATCACTCTTATTCTGTTTTTCCTAAGCAATTCATTTCACCTCAATAGAATTATCAGGATGCCAAAAAGCAATTACTGTGTTTTTGTTCTACCAGGTAGTCTGGCTGTTTGCTCAGGCTGTTCTGTTGATGAATCAGTTGGGCTGAGTCGAAAATGGTATTAGGCATCGAGTCCGAGGAGCAGACTTAAGACCTATTATCTTGTGCTTCTGAGCAAATGATGTAATCTCTGCAGCAGAAAATGTTGCTGAACAACTGAAAGAAACATTGTAGAGAAACAGAGGAGCTTAGATTGTTTTGTTGGAGGTGTTCTTTTTTCTTTATTATCTTGTTACAGTGTTGATATATGAGTTATCAAATTGAACAATCCCCCCCTCCCCCCCAGTAAAAAACAAAAACAAAACATGGACTCCACCCCTCACACTTGATACATGCAGCTCTTGAGGACTTTTGTAAACATCATCCACACTAAACTACTTCTTAGGCCCAGTAGTGAAAGGAATGAAGACCAACTGGTTGAGTTCCATCTCTGTACTTGCCCTACCTTACTTCACTCACTTGTTGTTTTACTGTGTCTTTTTCTTCGACCAGCTCCCCAATCAGCTGTGAACCAAAACCCTACGAGGCCTGACCCGGAGGGGGAGAGTAGCCCCCCGAAGACAGACCCCACCGAGAGAATGGAGTCTCCAGCTAAGAAAGAAACGGACCGTAGATTGACTACCCCTACAAAATCTGACATCATCCCTCGATCACCTGGCTCACCTGCATCACCTGTCCCCAGGTTGAAAAGTGGTAAAGGTAATTTAGACACTTCTCCTATAAAGTACTCATGTTACTCGTACAGAGTTCCATTGCTTAAAGGTTAAACTTACAGTGGAAGCTAAATTTGCCCAGACATGACGCAGTGCTCTTATAATTTACACCTGCAATCTTGTGGAGTTCGGTC
This sequence comes from Perca fluviatilis, assembly GCF_010015445.1. Lineage (NCBI taxonomy): Eukaryota > Metazoa > Chordata > Actinopteri > Perciformes > Percidae > Perca > Perca fluviatilis. Next base: position 26,831,852 of record NC_053118.1, on the reverse strand, counting down.
AGCTCTGTTGAGGCAAGGTAATGCTTCAATATCTGAGCAATAGTGACCACATGCTTTCAGATGTGGTACTAAATCCAATAGAGCTGCTGCAGTTGTTGGAACAAGCATGGAACAGAAGCTGCTATGTGAGGACAGCTTAGTTTTGGGCTCAAAGATTTTGGGCAGAATTAAATTGGTAATGAAAAAGAATCGCAGTAAAGTATGGACAAATGAACTTTCTTGGTAAGTGGATGGCTAATGCCGATCACTGCCATGCACTGATCCATAATGAAAAATGGGCAAAGGGAACCGGAATAGGAATTCCATATCAGTGAGCGATGCCAAGAGGGCATTTACTTTGACCTGGCAGTTGCGCCATAGCCACTTCCACAATGCCACCACTTGAAGTCATTGCAGCCACTGGTTAACAGCACATGCAAACTTTAAGGAACATGTTTGATGGTTTTTGGAGTGTAAGCCTCTTTTCTCTCTCCCCTTTATTCTTTATCCATTAATCCATTCACTGTGGTCGTGGTCTTTATTGCCTTAGCGCGAGGTGATGGGGATAACCCCAAAAGCCTCAAACTGCTCCCAAAACTATAACAATACTTCCAGTTTGGATATTTCGTTATGATCTTAGCCATGTCCGTTATATCAAGACTTTTATGATATTCTGTGTTTATTTGCCAAGTCTGGTCTATTTTAGAGAAAGATGCATTTTAGTCCTTAGTCTGCTGATTCCAAAAATGAGCCACACTTCCCTTTTGTCCTTCCAAGTTCCTTTTCCGCTGGTTCTGTAAAGCTCATTACTTGTGAGGTTTTGCACCACCCAGAGGGGTATAAAGATGAAAAGCGCTCGGTGGCCCCTTTAATTAGTAAAATGAAATGGTGAGGCTTTTAGTTCAGTTGGGAGCTGCTGCTTCTGATAATGGTCTGCTCCAGTTGTATTTTGTCACACTGATTGAGTGTGTTGAGTCAGATTTTTTGCCTTAGCAAAAATTGAAAGAAATCTATCTGTAAACACCCTATTTGTTGTTTCTTAGGTGTCTGTTGAATTCGCACAATGAGGGTTGCATGTCACACTGTGCAGTATACCCTGCACTGCTCCTTTTGTACTCCAATTTAGAGGCGAACAGAATAACACAGAGCTGACATTCTGAGTGTGTGCACAGTCTGGAGCCCAAAACACAGCACCTCGCAGTATTTTCTGGGCCAGTCGGTCTCCAAAGCTTTGCCCATGTGACGTTATGATTAACATGGTGGTAAGTTGCAAACAGGAGCACATCACACCGACCGGCACCGTGCACATGGGCCATAGTCCTATAAATATCAAAGTAGGTCAGAGGCTGTTCTTAGGGGAGGCTGCATGGCAGATTGTTTTCGTGTTTGTGATTCATGCCTCCTCTTATTAGACATTGCTGAAGGATAAGTTCCTTTGTGTTTGATGTTGAACATCTGTCTGTGAAGGTCGAGAGGGATGATCAGACTCAAGAAAGATCTGCAGCCTGTGCCAGTGTTTCCCAGTGGTGGATGAGTTATTAGTGGTAGTACGCTACAAAACAACTTAGGGCCGATGATTTCCAGAATCGATTTGATTCCTATACACAAGGTCCTGATTCGATTTGATTAGAGTCTATATCGATTCGATATTTCAGTTACAATACAAATTTTGCTTGGCTATGAAAGAGTTACTCAGAGAACTAATGCTGTAAATTGTACAAGGAACCCTCTAACCCGGTGCATTAATACAAATAATGTTGTTGTTAAGAACTGACCCCAAAGCAGTTACAAAGAGACAGAACACATTGTGAAAGTGCTTTCTTTAGCGCAGAGGGTGTGATGCAGAGAAAGAGACCTAAAGCCATACATCTGTGAAAATGGCCATGGCAGTTTTTTTCTCTGGAGAATTATTGGAGCATTATTTAGCGTGACATGGATTCCTTAGATCGCGTAGTTTCATATGATACCCAATATCTTCACTCTAGCTTTAAAACGGAGCCTCTTAAAAGATCAATCCGAGGATTTTATGATTTGATAATGGATCATTCAAATGAAGAAAGTTTTGAATCAGAAAACAAATTTTGTTTTTTAAACCCAGCCCTACTACATAGAACATATGGTTTCACATGGTAGCTATTTTGATCAGTGCACATTTTAAGCTCATTTATTTTTGTGGGCTGCAGAAATAAGTTATAATAGGTTACAAGATATACGTATATGGGGAAACTGACGTGACACGCTGCAGGATTGCAGTCAGAATTTCAGGATTATTATTGTCCAGCTGCAATTTTGTGTTATGAAATAAATTATTACTCAGTAATGAGAAAATATGACTTAATTTGCTGTAATCTTTGTGTTGTAAGTAGGGCTGCAACTGAAGATTAGATTCATTATCAATGTATCCCATTGTTTTTTTTTATTAATGTATTGATTTGGTCTAGCCTAGAATGTTACTATTGAATTGCTGTAACCAATTATGGATGAATTGAATTAATTGATTATCAAAATCGTTGCAGATAATTTTTTTTTTTTACATTTATCAAATAATTGGTTTAGCTCTAGTAATACCATATATAAAAAGCATGCCTGCCGCCTGGGTAGCTCACCTGGTAGAGCACACGCCGATATATATATGGAGGTTCACTCCTTGACACAGCGGCCGTGAGTTCGACTCCGATCTGTGGCCCTTTGCTGCATGTCGTTCCCCCTCTCTCCCCTTTCATGTCTTCAGCTGTGCTGTAAAATTAAAGGCCTAAAATGCACAAAAAATAATCTTAAAAAAAAACAACTAAAACGTGCCTTTGGAAAGTCACAATGACAATATTTTAGAACCAGCTTCCATCACGAAAGGATGCAGTTTGAATTCTTAAAATGGCAGGAAGGAATGGTATGTGTGAGCACACATCAGCCATGTCACAGAGAGAAGATATATATGTAAGTGCCCCATGTAGTCATAACATATCAAAGTCAAACATACACCCACATCCACATAGCAGATTTACCGAGCCTGCCGCATGCTGCAGCTTTTATTTGGAGAAGATTTGCTTCCATGGAGATTTTTTTCTTGATCCAGAAAATATAGCACACATCAGCTTCAGCTTTTGTTGAGCATCAGAAGTGAAATGTTGACCTTGCCAGTTTCCTGTCACTGTCTTGTGGCGTGCATTTCCTTGTGGTGATATTTAAAAGTTAAAAGCCTCTGTCATGATGACTTTGCAGCAGCGAACAAAATATGTACTCATATATTTATGTTTATCAGAGGGCAGGTGCATCATTGTTGCCTCAGGTCAGTTTTTGGATGAGGGAGTTTGGGAAGTCAACTGCTATGGTCAATGCCACAAAACATTATTGTGTATGTATGTAGTGCTGTGGAAATTTACTGAATTATTTCTGCATAACACAAGCCGTCCTTAAGGAATGATTCCAATTAAGGTTAGGATGACTAACAAGCTTTAATTGCCAAAAAGTCTGAGATGTTAAATTTCTCTCAGGTTGTGTTGCAGATTCCATGATATTGTTTGTTTTGACCTGCAAGGAAACCTAAAGAAATATCAAGATTTATTAACTTTCTTAAATAAATGCTGTGTGAGTGAGATCTGATGGGTCTGAATGGATTGGACTTGATATAAGTTTACAATATGGCACCTCTCATTTACACATCCTCTCCCTATTTTCCTCCTTTCTCCCTTATTATCCCAGACATCATGAAGGCCGAGGAGAGGCAGAAGCTTGCCAAGGAGCGCAGAGAGGAAAAGGCCAAATATATTGGTAAGTGGAAACAAGGTGTGAGAGGACAAGCCCATTACATAGGAAGAGAGCTCCCCCTAGTGTTGGGGGGAAAGAGGTTGTTGTTTTACATTTGCAGTTGTGTTGCTGCTGGGATGGCTCCAGGCTGCACATGGCATGCACATGTAGCACAGAGAGGATAAAAGGGTAGTTTGGGCTTCTGCACCAAAGTGACTAAAATCAGCAAAAGCCGAGCCACCATTTTACCAAAGACGAGCCAGCTTTCATTTTCTACATGCATGCTGAAATGAGCTGTCAAAATGTTTGCTTATTGTATGTTTGTTTGACACATTAGCCCTTGGGCTCACCTCTGCACTAAAATGTATGTTAATACAATTTGAATGAGATAAAGATATTCATCACACTGACAAAAAAATATTTTTGGTAATTTTGCAACTTTTTGCAGTGTTATGAATATATCTTGACTTGCTGTTATTTAAAATCGGTTTGCAACAGTACTGTGTCATCAAAGCACGGACACCTTTTACATTTTATTCAAACTTGACTTAATGTAGTTTGATCAATTGGGGCAAAATGTCCTCGGTGCCTTTCACTTGGGTGTCATAACAATTGACATGGCAGTACTTATTTTGTGTCAGTTGATATTGCATCTCCTGGCCCGAGTCCTTATTTTCTGTTTAACACACGGCTGTCACTTTGTCACCTGGCTTACACGCTGGTCGTGCACTGCTTTGCATGACTGACAGTTGCCTCTGTCTTCTCTCTCACTCCTTCCCTCCTGCAGAAGAGCTCAGCATGTTACAAGGTAAGCCACTCACCTATGTGTATGTGGTGGTGGTGGTAACCTATTTCAATCATTCTCTCATTTGGATGTCTCAATTTAATGGAGTCCAGTAGCTTTAACTAGAGTTGGGCAATAAACCAAAAACGTACCAATATACAGACATTAGTAATCATAAACTAACCTTGCTAATGTTGATATTAGTTAAAGCTCTTCCCATTTGCCTCCAAGAATCATCCCATAAAAAAACACAAGTTACATGATTTGGCCCCCTCTCTACTTCATTCCATCTCTTATTCTATAACTATATAAGCATCAATGCTAATGCTTTAGTAGTTGTGCTTGAGTTTTTAGAAGAGATATGGCAGACTTGTCGTTATCAGAGAGCCCTTATGGAAGGAAAAATATTAAAAACAAATATTTTATCATTATAAAGGTAAAGACTACATGAAAAGAGTTACAATATTGAGTTTTGGTCGTATTGCCCAGCTCTACAGCGTTTTTCATTCATTTAATCCCCGTGGTTTTCCTTGTTTTAAAATCATGGTTTTATTTTTTCTTTATCATAGAAATTTCAACTAATTGCAACCTTTTCTGTCTCTGGACATCATCAATGTGTCTTTCACAAAAATCATGTAGGCATAGATTGATCAATAACAAATCATGTATCAGTAAATAAAAATGGTATTATTGATTGTGAAGCAATAGGGTTTTAATCTCAGTTCACATAAAGGAAGACGAAGCGTGCCCTGAGTTTGAACTTTGTTCATCCACACGTTCCATCTGCAGACACCGCAGAACTCCTTGGATTTTGTATTTAAAGATGACACGTTTGAACCACATGCCGCAAACCTACTATGATTACCATCTTACTGAAGAAATTGGAGGTTTTAGAGACACTTGCAGCCAGATTTATCTTGGCTGCAAATTTCCATCTAAACAACTTTATATTTCCAAACTCAAAATCACACACTTTAAAATGTTCTGAAATAGAAACATGTGTTAATTACTTGTTTAGATACAGAACGGAATAGTGATATATATTATTTTTTTTACAACTTTTGCTCAGTTATTCTCTTTTCTTTTTTAGCTATGGTAGTCTCACAGGGTGTGTTGTCAGCATGGTACTACTTAGTAATAGACAGAAATGTTTATTCAAAAGATAATCCTACAGTCTCAGTTCTTTATTACCTTTAGAGTTAAGGAAATTAGTAAAAACCTTGGTCTCGCTATCTTGGCCTCAGTTTTATTTAGGATTCTCAAAGCTACATAAATATTTTAGTAACTTAAGCATAAACATCATGTATATGCTCACATGACACAGATTCCTTTGAACTATCATACTCGTACATTCAGTAATGCCGTGTTGTCTAATCCAACTGTTTGTTCGATAGCAGTAAGATGAGTTTGGCACACTTCATAGCGTGTGGATCAGTCTAATTGGGTGATCCCCGGGCCATGCCAGATGGGGGACTGATCTAATACTCTCAGTCAGAACTGGATATAAGATGGGATCCTGCCAAAGCCTGTGTTTACAATATCGGCCTAAAAGAGATCCTGACCAAGAATGACTTGGCTAATCAACCATCCCCAGTAGTATGACTAGTTTAGTAGTAAAAGGGGCACAATAAGAACATCCTAGCCTGTATCTTATTTGTTCCTTGTTACATTTAAATGAAGCCTTGGAGGACTTGCATCATGGAATTGGCTGTGGCAGAAGCTAATCTCCTGCCTTGTCTGTCTTTGGTGGGATGGTATAAATACTTTATGTTCCAGGGTTAGAGCAGCACTCTGCTTATAATTATTTAATGGTCTTACTATAATAGTGCTATAGTGCTAGTCTTGTCAGTGCTAATCACTGTCAGGAAAGAGTTGAATAATGCATTTTAAAGCAATGTCAGCGTAAGATATTCAGAATTGGAGCTCTGTTTAGGACTAAACGCCCTGGTATAGATGCATCACAGATGATGAATGGCGCTCTGAGGGAATTGTGTAAATCATGAGCTGAAATCATTTAGACTAATTATCTAAAGCCCCCCAAACCCCAGCCAACTTCCAGCTCATTGTCCTTCCTGCAACCAGCACCTGTAGTCTGGAAAACCATTACCAAACGCTTTTAGTTTAATAAGTCAAATTCAAATATTCAATGAGTGAATGTTGCAAACTTGAGTTGCTTAGAGTGAAGAGTGGGTGCTGTCTTTTTACATTATGTATATGACTCTAAAGTTTCCCATGTGAGAAGAGAGGAAGTGTTGGAATATATCAACAACAGTCATCTATCTCAGCAAGCCTTTAAATTGCCAGGTTGAAGCCGTTTCCTCCTCCCTTTGTTCTCATCACAGCACAAGAAGTGAATAATGAAGCAGTTTCCACTGCACTTGACTTGCAGTACCATCTCTAAATATTTGTATCACTGGAAGGTTGCTGCGATGAGCTGAGATACGCATTGCAGCAGATATTTTCTTTGCCGCAAGGTACTGGCAAGCAGTGCCTCGGTATAACTCAGCTTTTTGTTCCCTTCTCAGATAAAAGCCGAACTGTGTGCCTCCCAATAAATTTTAACCCCTCTAGCCTCAGGCATCTCTGCAATGAGCCGTCGCCATAATCTGAAATCCACAACCAGTTGCTTTTGTTGCATCAAGTGCTTTAGAGAGCTCAGCCTCGCCTCTTTGCAGGGGCTGATTCTTCATGGAGGTTTTACTTTGTAGTTTAAAGAAATATGGTGAGTTGTGTACACAGAGAGGCAGCTGCAAAAGGCTTCTTTACGCTCTCTTTGAATGGCTCAGGGACAACAAGGCGATTTCCATATCAAAGCGTGTGGTTTATTGAAGCTGACGTGGAGGCTTGATGCGATTAGTGTGGCATAAAAGTGTCACTTCAGAAGTACTGTAGCTGTCTAACTCCGCTTTATGCAGTATTCTGTGGAAAAGTCATGTAATTGAATTTATTTTCCAAACACAAAGTGGGATTGAGGTGAAGGGCAACATATTTTTTTCAAAGACAGATTGAGATGAGAAGTAAACATCACAGACTTTACTTTTTGGATATTTTCTGAAAGCTTGAAACTGGATTGTTCTTGAAAACCTCCAACGTATCAAAATATGCTTTCAACAGATATCACACTACTCTTTTAAGTCCAAACTGATACAGACCTTTCAAAGGGAATGCGTAATGATATACCTACAGCGTTCTGAAAGGACAGGGAAGAGAGAGAGAGCTCCTCTGTCCAGCGCTCTTTTTAAGTAAAGCCTTACTCGGTTGACCACGTTTTCTGCCCCATCTTAGCTGCTAAAAAGACCCAGTGGCTGGAGAAGGAGGAGAAGGCACGACAGCTGAGGGAGCAGCAGCTGGAGGAGCGCCGCAGGAAGCTCGAGCAACAGCGGACCAAAGCGGAAAAACGGCGAGCCGCTCTGGAGGAGAGACAGAAACAGAAACTGGAGAAGAATAAAGTAAGTTTGGGCGAGAACAATAACTATGTTGAAAATAATCCATGAGCCTGGATAGCTCACCTTGTTAAGCATGCCCTACATGTACTAAGGCTCAGTCCGTGACGTAGCGGCCGCGGTATTGATTCCGACCTGCGGCCCTTTGCTGCATGTCATTCCCCGTCTCTCTCTCCCCTTTCACATCTTCAGCTGTCCTGTATAATAAAAGCCTAAAATGCCCAAAAAGAATCTTAAAAAAGACAAAAAAAATCTATTCAATATGTTTTTCTTTCATACTGCACTGATATGCAGGTAGTGACATTTTATGACTTCCCTCACTGGAATGAACAGTGTCAGCTGCAGATGTGGGGATTTAGGACCCCTAAGCCAGGCTAGGTGCTTGAATCCAAGCTTTACAGCTGAAGGACGCACCCAGTTCTGCATATTGCCTTTGATGCATTAGACATTCAAATAACTGATATCTGTTTATCCTTTCCAGGAGCGCTATGAGGCAGCCATTCACAGGTCAACCAAGAAGACGTGGGCAGAAATCCGCCAACAAAGATGGTCCTGGGCTGGTGCACTAAGCCAGAACTCCAGCCAGAAAGAAGGTAAGTACACTGATTCTAATCTGGATGCACATCCTCCTAAAATAATAACAGACGGACTTACTTGAATCACTAAAGAATAACGGACTCATATAACTAATATGAGGCAGTGCTTGGAAGCTATCTGGAATCAGTGCAACGTAAGACTTTGACTGGCTATAGATTCTCTCTGTTGAGGTTTTTTTCATCATTATTGGCTCTTGAGTTTTAGTGCCATTAACCTCTTTTGCCATTAAAGGAAGATTATTTTAGCATCACTCTGCAGCTCACTGTTTTCACTGAAGATCCTTATTTATGATAATATAACCTATATCTTTTTATTTATTTATACAAATCTATCTATATAATTATTTTAATAGACTTGCCTATGAAATCAAAAACAGACCTGACATCACCACTAATTTATCTTTTAAAGATAACTCTTATTTCAATTAATCATTTAGTCTTTAAAATGTTTTTTTTTTAAAGTCACAAAACTTTTCTCTCAATTTCCCAAAGCTCAAGGCGATGTCTTCAAATTACTTATGTTGTTCATCCAACAGACCACAAGCCCGCAATCTTTCATTTACAACCATAGAAAACTGAGAAAAGTAGACTATTCTCACATTATTTTTTTCAAATTCTTTTTTCACAACTGTACAATTTTTAGGTATGTCTAAAGCATAGCATCAAGAAATGATTACATTATCACCTTGTTCAGGTGAATTATATCAAAATGAATTGTTTTCTCTTTTTTTTTTAAACCCAACAGCAAAGAAGATGGCTTAGTTAGGTGTACTGTTTTTTATGCTCTCTTCTGGGGCTGGCAGGTGCACAGTCGGTCAGATCTGGACAGCACTGGAGGTTTTGTTATATTTGAATCTGATGTGCCTTTGCTGCATCTGTCACACTCCTCCACCCAGACACACTATTTCCTCTGATGTGTTGGCCACAACAGCTCTGTCCTAACAGGCTGGTTGCCTCTTAAACATTACTTCAGGGTCATTAGCCCTTAATCACGACCAGACTGTATTGATCACACAAAGTCAAAATGTATTCGGCTGCTTTTCAGTGGGCAGGGTTCTATTGACTAGCAGAACATTGAATATGTTGTCTAATAATGCAGTGACTGCAGAGGCTAGGTAATCCTGTAGAAATTATGTTTTAGCAGTGCAGCTCAATGGATGTTCCTTTCTGTCATCCTACCGACTTGAAGCTCTAAATCTTTAGTATCCCAAGTTATATCTTATGTCATGTAATCGCCTCTGCCATATGCCAGGGGAATTATTGACACTCTCCCATCCTGCCTCCCTCAGCAGCCTGCCGTCTGACAGATGACGGAAGTAAACAAGCCTAAACAGGCTGCAGTGGAATGGCTGAGACTGCAGGATGTTATTTAGTAAAACAATCCCAAAGAGCACACTGTCTCATTGTGTATTTAAATGGAAACTTTAGAACGCTTCAATACTGTACCTCCATTACCGTAGTGCTCTCTGAATCATGCCTGACGTCATTTGGGAAAAGAGCAGAGTGTTCATTTGATTGCAGTGTATTATAGGGATATAGAATTGGGATAGATGCAAGTATTACACATGGACGGTCTCAAGGATTCAATGTTTTGCCCTTTTCTGAAGTGCCAGTTCACATCATCAACCTTTTAGTACATGTTTCCCAGCAGCCTCTTTTCCATCACTTGTTTGGTTGTTATTATAGGGCTGGGTATTGTCAAAACACGTTGGCAGTGTACCGGTACTGATACCATGAATTCGATACAGGTTCCTGAACGTTTTTTGATACCAATTTTTATAAAATCCATTTTAACAAAAAGAAATTACAACATTATGGTACAAATCTTTATTTTGCAGCTCCTTTACACCTATGTGACGCACACTGCAGTCAAGCCTCTCAAAATATAACAACAAAAACACGTGAGCTCTGTCTCTGTGCATAAAGTAGAGTTTTTCCTGCATGCCTCTACGGCGTGTAGACAGCCAATCACCAGCATTATTAGATCTTAGTAGAAGCATGCTGCGTGCTTATTGGCTCACTGACACTGATGAGATTTACTCCTTAGGTATTTCAATTTGGTATTGAATGACGAGGCATTTTTCAATACTCAATATTATGGAGGCAATTCAGTCGGTGTCTTAAAAAGTAATGAAGTTTGGTACCCAGCCCTTGTTGCTAAGGTTATTTAGAGGTGTCTTTTCTTGTTCGTTGCTTGTGTTGGTAGCTTTTAAAATTTGGACATAAAAAGGCTACTCCTTAGTGTTTTGGAATTGTTGTTGCTATGAAGTAGGCATAAACTTCTGTTAACATTTTACATGGAATTTTGAGAAGAATCTTTAATTGTCATTTCACTCAAATTACAAAAAAGAAAAGTGATTTTCTCACCTCAATGGAGTTGAATGGAATGTAGTTTGGTCCGCTCACAACTGTAGCCTTTTGAGACATTCAGCAACAGCAAACATTTTTTTTTTTGCCAGAGATGCCTGCCTACACACCTAAAGGCAATCTGAAGTGAAGATATGGTGTACTGTGCGTGTGTATTTACTGTAAAGCAGTGGATGTTATATATACACGGTCAGCACACTGTAAAGAGGGTTGCTCACATTAAAAGTATGGTACTGTAGTTCCCGTTACAGCGTGTGGGTGTATGTTTGTAGAGGCATCATTGGAGCGCAACACATGACGCCACAGACGTTCGCCCTCTTCCTCTCAACTATGTGTGAACATCTGTATGGCGCTCTCTTGGCTTCTTAGGCAGATGCTCTGTGTCAACGGTCAACCTGCCCAAACACGTGGACTCTGTTATAAACAAGCGACTGTCCAAGTCCTCCGCCACGCTCTGGAACTCCCCCAGCAGAAGTAAGGCAACATCTGGAATGCCCCCACCCCCCTCCCGTGTAACTGTGTCCATCACTCTGCCACCGACAACACCTCCGAACCCGTCCATCATTGTCTATTTTTTTCAGTTCTTCCCCTTTCTGATTTCAGTCCCTGTCTTGTGCTTGGTGGTTGACAGCTGATCCATTTCCATCTTCCAAAACCACTGGGTTCTTTTTTTGTTACTCTCCCGAATTTGGGTTTTGGTTTTGTTCTGCATGCTCATATTTTAATATGGGTTATGTACAGTGTTCATATATAGTTTTGTTGTTATTTTTTATTTTTTTTTTACTATCCTTTGGTTGGTTCATTGGGTGGTAATGGTCATTTCATGTCTTTGCACAGTCAAATGGATCCTTTGTGCTCATTTTCAACATACTGGTTAAGGGATGTCTCTTTTTTTTTCAATGTCTTGATTGCTTTATTGATTGATGATATGGAGGTTGGTGATGTTTATGAATGACAAATATTTCTTTGAATCAACTTTAACCTTACTTCGTTCTTCGGGTGAGTGCAGCTCTTCTTTGTAGGTCTAAATTTAACCAGGTCACGGTGTACTCCTGCAAAGAAGGAGAAACTTCAGGGCTTGAAAAAAGTAAAGTTAGTGAGTGAGTGAGTCAGCATTTTTCAGGAGATAATGTATTCTGAAAACTCCCCGGAGCAGGTACTAATCCTCTGTGCTGCTAGGGAGAAAATAGATAGGCAAGTACTCTGTCCCTCTTGTCGCTCTCTTCTCTACCCAATCACAATTACACACCCTGTCTGTGAACATTCACTGCAACATCTCCCTCGTCCTACACTTTAATGCCAGAGTGTTTCTCCCCCAAATAAAGTCTCCACTCTTCTTCGTCTCTGCTTGTTTGCTCAAGGCTGTGGTTATAAGTAACTGACTCGCTGTCTAGACAAGCATTGGGTGGTACTACTGCAGCCTAAGGTTATAGTAGACAAATTTACTGAGGTCATTTCTCTTATAATCTCTTTGGGTGGCGCTGAGGTGTCTTAAAGTTTATTTATTTTTTGGGTATTTATTTTGTGGCTTGAAGACTTATTGCTACATGAGCTTTAACCTGAATAACTGTTTCTTTTCATTTCCCTTGGGTGACACATTTTAGGCTTTACTTTATCACTGTCTGGGCAATGACTCAGAACTGCAAATATTGATATCAAATGGTCCTAACTTCCTCTAATACTTCAGATATATCATGGTTTGGGGATGCTATACTTGCAGCAAAGTTTTGGTTCAACTGAGGACATAAAATAAAGGAATTATTTTTGTAGTTAATATAAAAAAAAAAATCTGTTTTCCCTGCCTGCAGCCCGTAGCCTTGCACTGAGTCCATGGGAGAGCAGTATAGTCGACCGTCTGATGACGCCAACGCTGTCTTTCCTCGCTAGGAGCCGCAGTGCTGCCAGCGTCCTCACCAATGGCAAAGATAGTAAGTTTCAAAAATAAAAAAAATAAAGGAATAACATTAGTTTAATATCTGTCTCATGGTAAATTAAATGATGCTGCTGTATGAATGTTAGCAAGCTTTAATTGTATGTCACTTCTCTCCACAGACTCTCCTCTCTGCCCCCGTTCTGCCTCAGCCAGTCCCCTCACCTTGTGCGCCCACCAGCCCCACCATCGCTGCTCCGACCGCTGGAGAGTGACGTCCAGCACACCCGATATCTCCCAGCGCCACAACAGACGGAGCTCCACACCCGTAAGTACGCCTGTTAAGAACCTAGAAATCAGAGAGTAACCATTGATGTAAAATAACTGAAGGAAGGATGGGAGTCGCTTGTTACTAAGTTATCAGTACAATTTGTTAATCATGCAAAGAAGAACCTAATTTGAGCCTACATACGATGTACCCTACATTTTACTCACGTATACCACAATGCAATGCGGTCGTGTTTTCCCGAGAAGCAGTAGAACTAATTTGGTCATTCCCTATATAGTTCACTATGTAATAAACACTACTGTATATTGGGAATAGTGAGGCGTCAATGAGGGAATGGTTTCAAACACAGCCACAGTCTTCAGAAAGTTACAACAGGGCTGGACTCCATCAAGATACTTGCAACGAATACGCCATTTTCCAGAATAAGAGCGTAGCTAAACAGCCATGACATTAATACGAGTGGGTTTACCATTCACCTGAACACGAGTGACATTTTTACGGTGAGATTGTTAGATTGTCGGTGAGAAACTATTTCCAAGAGAGCAATGAGAGCACATGTCCCCTGATCAGACTCTCTTCTTCTGTACTTTACGTATAACAACTTATAGCATATCTTGTCTTATTTTGCACATGAAAAGATTGAAATTTGTTAACCTTTTTTTATCCTTTTGACATACAGATGGATAAAAACAAGAAAGAAAAGAGAGACAAGGAACGGGAGAATGAGAAGGAGAAAAGTGCTCTCACTAAAGAGAGGGTTCTTAAGAAGAGACAGTCTCTCCCCAGCATGAAACACAGACCTGATCCAAGGTAAAAACCTATAATTTCAACATTTGTACTTCCAGATTTTACTCATTTTTGTTTTGCTATTATCTTTTTCCTCCTTGTACGTTATATTTCCCACCAACCTGGTTACTGATTTCATCTATCAGACAACAAATGGTCTGTGCACACGCTCAACAAAGCCTATAGTCCGTTATCACTGCTGATTTGATCCATTTATCCATTATGTTTGTCATTGAACATCTTTGAATTTTGGATTGTGGTTTGTACAAAATTTGGATTCTGGGAAATTATAATAGCATTAACGCTTAATTGTGAAAATAATGGGAAGATTATGAAAATAATTGTTAGTTACTGCCTTGAATTGTTAGTTGATGCCTTAAATCATAGAGGTCTAGGTTGAACATTAACAACTGAACACAGTGAATTTATGCGAGGCAAGTGTGAAACCTTGTATAAGCTCCAACTGAAAAGGGCACAATAGAAGGTATATTATTTAAAGCTACCAATTCCACTTTAAAAAAAAAGATAATTACTTACATTTCCAAAGAACCATTTGAATATCCAGACGCTTAATAATCATGATTGTGCTGTTTTTGATATTTACATAGACATGGTCACTAAAACCGTATCTTAAACAAGGTTAACCTCGCATCCCCTTGACCCACCGCTTGTCTGTGGTCAGCCAGAGAGACCATGTTTACGTCTGCATTATAATGACTGCATATTTCATGCACTGTTTGAGCAGACATTCAGTAAAAGATCCCAGGACGTCATTTCCTCTCGCATCCCCAGGCCACTGAAATAAATTACATCCATGACAGACGGGATTGAATAGGAGAAAGAAAGTTCTTTTGACTCGACAAAAAGGCAACAATCTTGGCAGGGCTGTCAGTCCCATCAGTGCCAGAGGCCTAGAGGGGAAAAAAACCTGTCTTCTTCAGCATAATGGATGTTTCCCCTCCAAGTGTTGCATTGCCTGAGTATAGCTGGGATGCTGACCGATAAGGCACTTTAAGGGTGATGATGCAATGTTTGAGTGTTTTGTCTGCTATGAACCTGTTTGCTGTAGTCAGGTTTCTTCAGAACACGTGTCTGGGTTGTAAAAAAGCATTTCAGCTTAGGTCCAAAAGAATAATTGTGTCGAACATGGTGTAAATTCATTAGAAGAGAATCCTTGTTAATCGATTTCCCATCAGTCATATATTTTTCCTCTGTATCTTCCTTTCCCACAGTCCCAGTCCTCTATCAAGACAACGGCCGTCATCCCCAGCCACGCCTAAGGGCAGAACTGCCTCCCCCAGCCCTGCTGCCTCCCCTAATCCTCCATCCACACGTGGAAGCCCGTCGACTCCTAAAGGTCGGCCCAAAAGAGCCAGGACCCCTGCCAGGATAGACCACCGCACCTCCTCCCCCATCCCCCTCGAAAGAGTGAAGGTGCCTCATAGGCCCGCAACTCCCGAACAGAGAAAGAGTGAGTACAAAAAAATGTTTTGATGGTGATTATTTACTGGACTGGATTGAAAAGCTCAACAGGCATCAGTCAAGGCTCGCTCTTCATACTCAGGAACTAAACCTGCGTTTTGACTAAATAATTTCCTGTACAATAGTTCCAGGTGTAAAAAAAAAAAGGTTGGCCCTTCTGAGGGCGTAGTACTTTTCCGATCAGTACTTAGTGAAGTGAAACAGTAAAAATGAAGTTCAATCTGTTCCCATTTGTTTGCACAGTGGCATAATTCATTATCAGCTTTTTTCATAGCAACAGTGACAATAATATTAATTTATATTATAATTTTTTTCTAGAGCATTATACAAATGAATGCTTGACCTTAGGAATAGTAGTTGGACAAAAAAATTCGCAAATCCGAGTTCCAGTAACTGTCTTTTTTCCGGAGCTTTCAACCGCATCTCCCAAGCTTCATCAGTAGATAGAGTTGTCTCAGTTGACATTGCGTGAACTTTGTTGGAATAGTTGCTAGTAAATGGACCTTGAGTATAGATTATTAGTATTATTATAACCGTATACTGTACAATGTGATTAACTGTCCTATTTGTGTTATGATACAGTACATCTGGATTGGGGTAGCTTCCCTCCATGGCTGAGTCATACCGTGTTTTGATTATCTTTTTTGTTAAATAGTGCTTCACTGTCTGGCTTAGTCCCTTCCTGTTACTGGCCAGAAGAATGGATCTAATGGATGAAGTAAACAAGCCTCTGGATAATTTGTATTTCTCTGAAGAAGCAATAGGCAAAGATTACCATCAGGCTTATTAGCCATGAAAACAAAAGGAATGTACTGAGTGAGCCACACACAGCTCCATGGTCTGTGTCTTCTCACACACAGCATTAAGAGGCTGCACTAATCAGCCTTAATTATGTAATTACCAAGTTCCTAGGCGGAAGCTACGGCTGATTACAATTTCCAGTTGCTGGGGACAGAATGTTTCACAGTGCATGTGAAGAGAAAAGGCTGCGGCTAAAAGTGTTATTAATAATGATCAATAGGCACCACGTTAAAAGTCATTACTTGTAGTGAAGCATAAATAATCGCATCAAGATTTTTGTTAAGTTACACAGCTCAAGATCTGTGTGTTATTGTCACTAGGTTCCCCTGTGGTTTCTTCCATCGTAGTAGCCTCAGCTGCTGCCTCACCTCATGCGTCGAGCACGGCAGTTACAACCACTGCAGCCTCCTCGTCTCCTGAGCCGGTCCCTTCGGCTCCTTCTGTTCCTGCGTCATCACCGTCACCCTCTCCATCAGCCAGGCCTATGGCAGGCACCAACGACCAAGGGGAGGCGGTTCGCATCCTGGCAGAGAAACGGCGGCAGGCCCGAGAGCAGAGGGAGAGGGACGAGCAGGAGCGCCGCGAACAGCAGGAGAAGGAGAGGTCAGAGGCGTTTTGATATACAAACGGTCGCCACAGTGTTGACCTTGCATGAACTAATGCTGAAGTATAGTACACAGTTTGTGCTTTTTCAAAAGTGTGATTTATTTTGATTTTAAAACGATTTATTGGTGTAGAATATGCTGCTGTAGCTGCTTTTATCCTGCAAAACAAACCCAAACCTCACTGAGGACATTTAGCTATATCCGATAAAAAACAAAACAAATCCTGGGTAGTCCGAGTGTTGCGTGATATGAATTATTTCAACTAGAATTTTTGGATCTGAATTTGACCAAACAAATTTGATTAACCTGAATCTATTTTTAATTCTTAAAAATTCTGAATTCTGAAATTTCTGGATATGAATTTGTGACCATTGAAAAAATATATTCAAATTCAGCTTTTGAAATTGCAAATAAAAAATATATATATATTTTAATTTCAAAGATGTGAATTCAGAACAAATACAGATTCAAAGTTAATTATTTCAATATTAAGAATTCAGTGGCTGTTCAAATTCAAATACTCTTGTCTCTTATTTGCTTTCATAGACATCAGTAAAACTAAACAGGAAGGCTCCATGCACTAGCACAGCACACATGCATGTCTGAATGAGACTTCACTCAACGCTGGCTGTGATGTGTGGAAGCATTGAGAATTTGATAGCCTGTTGGCTGATTCTAACCACAGCAAGTCACTATTTACAGCTTTGGAATTGATGTGATCTCCTGTTGGCACTCATACTTCCAATTGTTTCCATCTCCTTAAATAGTTTCCTGTTGCTTGTGCTTCAATGTCAAATCAGCAGAGATGGTGTGAACTAAAGAGGAAATGTCCCGTCAATGGAATCGTTTAAAAATTTCATATTTCAAATTGTTTAATGCACTCAAAGTGTTTGGCACGTGAGTTTGTGGAAAATACTTACCCTCAGCCATATGCTCAAACTCTTTAGGATCCTGAGAGAAGAGCGAATAGTGAAGGAGGCAGAGGAGAGGCGCCTTAGGGAGGAGGAGGCCCGCGCCATGGCCGAGGAGCAGCGGAGGAGGGACGAAGATCAGCGCCTGCAGGACGAGAAGGAGGCTCAGGAGAGAGCCAAAGCCGAGCAGGAGGAAAACCTACGCCTGCAAAAACAGGTATAATGACTGAAAACAGCCAGCATGCATAGAAAGCTGGAATGGAAGTTGTTAGTGAGGTTGGGTGTTAGGGGTGGAATGGTACCTGTATTCGTATTGAACCGAAACTGTACAGACGATTCGGTTCGGTACATGAATTTACACGGAGAATACACGGTATAAAAATAAATAAAACTTAATTAATGTAATGCGGAACTACTGTTAGATACGCGTTTCTTTAGGGACACCTAATCTGTATCTGTCCAACTTCTCCTCCATACAGTGCTTAACCAGCCTTGAGATACAAATACAAATAGGGGCCAAAAAAATCACTGAAGCAATCGGAATTTACATGTCCTCTTCAACGCGCCCGTATTCACTCGTAGAAGAACGTGGCTTCAAGTATTTGCTGTATGTACTCGAACCTCGTTACAACATGCCATCCCGTCCACACGAGGCAAACTGTCCCTTCAATATACAACCAAACACGGACGTTGATGGAGCACGACTGATGGTTGGACTTCGCGTGCTACGGAAAGCTATCTCACGGTGACTGCTCATTTTACTGACTGAGTGGGAAATTAAAGCGTCATGTATGAGCAGCTCACAAGCACTCACCTAGCTGAGAAGCTACAGGAGGAAGTGGCAGAGTGGAAACTAGAAAGGTGTGCCTGTCGCACTTAATAGCAAGAATACTTTCTTTTATCTTTTTGTGGGAGAAGGTCTCGCCTAAGTAGAATTTTTTTTGTTTTGTTTTTCTATGTAATTTGCACTTTCATAAATAAGAGATGCTGTGTTTTCAGTTTTATAGCTGATTATCTTATTTTCTTTACAAGTTACAGATGGAGTCTGGAGATGATGTGGGGTACTCATTGTTTACTGTTTACATCTTACTTTACATACTTCAGGCTGAAGGGGAGAGACTGTATGGCACTAGGTGGTAGAGCCTAAGACATGCACAGTAAAAAAAATTGTACCGAACCGTGATGTCTGAACCGAGGTATGAACCCGAACCATGACGTCTGTGTACCGTTCCACCCCTATTTGGTGTCGTTTCAATTCAATTTTATTTATAGTATCAAATCATAACAAGAGTTACCTCAAGACACTTTACAGATAAAGTAGGCCTAGACCACACTCTATAATATACAAAGACCCAACAATTCCAGTAATTCCCCCAAGAGCAATGCGGTACAGTGTACAGGTCTGGTTAGTCAGATAACCAGATAGAGCCCCTAGTAGTGACAAGGACCATTAAGCACGACTGTGACAGTGATTATTACCTTTCGAGTAAAGGTCAAGACATGCACTCCTCACATCATTCCCAGGCACTTTGCCCATCACCATAAACGTATACCCTCTCCTATCTTTGGCAAACAAAGTTTGTGACGTTTTTTTCCAATGTTGTTGTGTCAGCTCAGCTGCTCTCCTCACTTGACCTTTTTTGATAACAGGCTCGTCCAAAAGCACAATCCAGTATTTTCTCAGAGGGATGTTGTTGTCTTTTTAAAAGGCAAATATTATCCAAACTGGGGAGCCGGTAGCTACAATGAATGCACCCTTTTTACTTTTCAGTTTGTCAAATAACCATTAAGAGCCATATTGATTCTTTTTGTGTTTGTGGATGTTGCCGGGGAGAAGCAGAAGGGAAGGATGCTTGATTAGTAGAAACAGATTTCCAATGGCGCAGGAAATGTGGCTATTCATTACAGTATTTGTTTATCCCTTAGACCTGTAACATGATCCGCACTGGCACTGTCTTATCTCTCAATGTGGTATCCAGCACTTACACTTTGCCACCCCCTTGTGGTCTTTCACAGAAGTAGCATTGTGGTTAAACGTGATTCAATATACTGTAATTATGCAACGGGTTAAGTATTGTATTTCGCTTTGAATGGTCCTCACGAGGCTGTGAATGTTGAAAATAGATCTTTTTGGCTCAAAGGTAGAGGAAAATATCCCTTTTGTGGTTGTAAACAATAATTCCAGGGAGCAACCACGCCCTTGTTACGTAAAAGGCATGCCATTTTGGCAGAGTTTTTTCCCCCCACTTCTACAGGAATTAAAACTGTGGTTGGAATTTTCGCCTGTGTGTGTTTCAGAAAGAAGAGGCTGAGGCTAAAGCCCGGGAGGAGGCGGAGAAGCAGCGTTTGGAGAGGGAGAAACACTTCCAGAAGGAGGAGCAGGAGAGGCTGGAGAGGAAAAGGGTAGGGCAATACATCTGTCCTCCCATCATTTGTTCTTTTCAGCACATTTCCTAAATAATAAACAAAGACATTTTCCAAAAATCCTTACCTACATTTTTTGTGGACAAAATTATATTAAGAGATTCAGTTTAAAAGTCCCAACTCTGCTCTCAACTGCATACATCTCAGAGTAACGCAACATTAATTCTGTAGTCAATTTACAACAAGCTCTCCTCCCTCAGTGGAGGTATTATATTCCGGGGTACGTTCACTCCATTGACTGTCTTTTGACATTACAAAAGCAGGCTTGAAAGTTGAGTCCCTGAAACTAAGACGAATGATGTTTTTGGCTTATCCTGGATTGGTTGTCTGCATGCCATGATTTAACAGGGCTTAGACTGTGTGTCGAGCATGAAGCTATATATAAACACTATTAATGGAGACCTTGCTGTGCCAGTCGTGTGTGTGTGTGCGTAGATATGTGCAGATCTTTGCACATGTGTGCTGATATGTGTGTGTGTGTGTGTGTGTGTGTGTGTGTGTGTGTGACCATATAGTCAAAAATGCCACCCACATATCCAGTAAGCTCACGCCTCTGTATGCGGGCTAAGCCTTTCTCTCCCTCTCCATGTGAGAAAGGCTCTTATCTAGGCATGCCAGGCCTGGCTCAGCCAGCCCAAGCCTGGCTCTGTCCTGCAATAAGCCCGCAAGAACAGCATGTCCTCTGCCCCAAAGACTCACTGCTTAGTCACACTGTAAAACACACTGTTACTGACTGACTTCTACCAAAACTGACTGCTCTTGTTATCGCCTCAACAAAGAGGAGTTTGATCAGCGAGCAAAGGTGGTTTAAAGTATCCTGAGGGGCAACACAGCAACATATTGGAGAAATAACAATCTGTAGTTTTGCAGCCAAACTAAAAGCCAAACCATGAGTGTGTGAGCTGTCCAATAAAGAATCTTGGATCCTAAAAATGCTTCACTTTTAAGAGTGACAGCTGCAGTCATGGTCTTGCTGTCCCAGGCTGGCTGTGCCCTCAGATCAAAGTTGCATCTTGCATCAACCTTCTGTGCATATAAATTAGCCACACAGTGGTTTGTATTTTAGCACAGTATAGACTTATCCTCTATCCTGCTGTTTACTGTCCGACCTTCCTACGCTGTTGTTCCAGCTGAATACACAAGTGCTGCCTCATCACTATTGACACAGCCCTCCACCTGGAGACATAGGAGCCTCATTTTGACTCGGTGCATTCCCTTCAAGCATAATGGCCTAGATACAAGAGACAGGAAAATCCTTATTAACGTTTAAGAGAAGGAATGAACAGCGGAAACAGGTGAAACCTCTTTCTTTAGCAAAAACAGTCTGACAACAAGGTGTGTGGGCTCAGTCTAGCCGACTAAACCTAACCAAATGTTTAACGATCTCAAATCTTGATTTATTATAAGCACATCTGCCCTGATCCCTTGGTGTCCTCCAGCACGAAATGCATAGACAATCTACAAATAAACCACAAAAAAGGGTTATGATATCTGTTATTTTGTTCTGTGGCATTTTCCCTTGGTCATATTCCTTCCTTTTATTTTCTCAGCGTCTGGACGAGATCATGAAGAGGACGCGCAAGACAGATGGAGGTGACAAGGTACATTTGCTGTTCAGTTTTAACCAAAACAACAAGCCAAGACTAGCCTTTCCAATATAAATGACATGAAATGATTTCCCATCTTTACAGAAAGAGACAAAGTCTTCCCCTCTCACAAACGTCAATGACAAAGAGGCAGAGAGCAGCAAAGGTAAGCAGAACATCAGTCTGCACCTGTCTGCCTTTTACAAAAAACCTCCTCAAGCACGGAGGAAAATCATTACCACATTACCAATCGTTATTACAAGCCTTTAATCTGCAGGGTTTGTTTAGGGTAATTGTCTTAACTGATCTCCCATTAATGTGTTATCTGTGAATGGATTTAAAACAAAGTGGACGCTTTGTGGCCAGAATCCACTTAGCAGTGGATTTCCTTCTATTCAATGCTTCAATTAGCAAATCCACATCAACTACAATAGTAAGATTGAAACAGTGTCTGACTCATGCTATTGTAGATGAACTCAGTTTACTTATCCTCCCTTTAGGCTGATATTTGATGACACATAATTACACCATCTCTCCTCTGCGTCTTTTACCTCTTCCATATGTTAGAATAAACAAAGGCACAGGTATTTGTTGCACTTTGTAATACTTTTACTGCATGTAAATCAGCCCCACATCGGAGCTCTTTGTATAAACGGGTTATTAGATTATATCTCTGAATCATATCCTGCACAGCTGCAGTTTGAGTTATTCCTCTCTGTACAATAGGACCCATGTGTGTTTGCTTGTTGTCCAAGCCGTGGGACTGAGGGAGTTAGAAGGGAAGAGTGGGCTCATGTCAACAGCCTGCAGCAGTTATCAGACATTTACTTCTGACACAAGTAATAATATAAAGACACATGATGTTACATAGGCCTTACCATATCCACTCTTCCTACAACTTCTAATTATGGAGAGAAGAAAAATCTTAACACATTAAGAGGCATATAACTTGCACACCCTCCTTGTCTGAGCTTCCACGTCCCATACAGCACAGATGAGTAAGATGAAGGGAAATCAATGTGGTTTGGGAGATATGCTGTTTATGGCAAAGTTCCGCAATGCAGGAAGACATTAGCCAGCCACTGATGTGGTTGGAGGCCTGGCAGGCGTGCCGCCATTCTAGTCAGGGGTGTGGAAATCTGTCTCAACCACAGCCATGTTCTCAGTTGGGGGATCTGGCCTACAAAGGAAGGATGCACCAGGAACATTAAGCATCCTTTCCTGCCTTTTTAACGCCTGACACAGTGTATGGACGATCATTAATAGTGTTTGTCACCCAGTCATGCAGGGTAGGGTTGGATGCTGAATGTGTGTGATCATGTTGGTGTGCGTGGTTTACGCTGCATAAATGGCTGTTTTACTTTGTTTCCTCTAGCATCTGCTGAATATCAGCCAAAGCCAGAGGTCAACCTGCCCAACAACAAGACAGAAAATGGACAGACCAACGTCAAAGAAAGGTACAACTATTGCTCCTTTTTCTTTTTTTTTGTGGATTTGAAAAAAGGTTCTTTGTGCTCATGCTGATGCAAGACCACCGTGCACAGTATAAAACTTGTGTGCCAGAAAAAACAACAATCAAGCCTACAGGATGTTTTCACTGTAGTAAACTTCAACAGAAAACACAAGGAGCCACACAGTTCAGGCCCGAAGATATTAACAATTACTGGGAGAGATTTGGTTTCTTGAAATGTTTACTCTTTGTATTTGACTGTGCTTCTTGGGGAAGATTTTAAATGACTCCTGTAATTGGACGGCGGTAGAATGACTCATTTGTTGTATGACTCACTCTGACCCATCATAACTAAAACCATATTCTGCTTCGTGTCTCCCCTCTACAGCAGCCCCTCAGCCCAATTGGTCAATGGGGTCCAGCCTACAAGACATGAAAACGGTCTATCCACTAAAGGAGACACTGCCCACTTTGGAGATATCATCCATCTCGCGAATCACGGCAACACCACCAACGGAGCACGGGACAAGTCTGAGACCAGCATGGCCACCGAGCCGATCCTTGCGTTTGACAGTGACGAGTCATTCATGAAAAAGGCAGGCCCCATGAAGCCTCAGCATGTTGCAGGTAAAGAGTTACAAACTGCTTTACAACACACAAGAGAGGTCACAATACAAACCAAAGACGTTAGACCTTAAAGGAACAATTAATCAATTAAAATTAACAATGACAATATAAAGGGAGTAGAAGAAAGGAAGGATGAACTATAAAAAGCAATCACACTATAGCTTGGCTACTCTGAGGTGTTAGGTTCCACAACTCGTGCTCACTACTTGTATCAATGTCTGACAGGAGTCAACGCTCATGTCTGTACAGTAACGTGAAGCTATGGTTAGCAGGTTATTAGCCTAGCTTAGCATAAAGACTGGAAGCAGGGGAAAACGGCTAGACAACCACTTACAAAGCTCACTTATTGATACTTTAATTTTTTGTGGTTTAATACATACCACAACAGAAGTGTGAAAATGACAAGTTCTGGATGCTAAGCTAAGTGCGTGCTGGCTGTAGCTTAATATTTAAGAATGGTATCGATCTTCTGACCTTACTTTCAGCAAAAAGGCTAATTTTCCAAAATGACAAAGTACTTGGGGAAAAAAACTGCTATTATCTCAAATTTGAGTCTAAAACTCTGAAGTGCAGAGAGGCAACAATAGATGTAATATGCCTTTGTCTCTTGTTATTATTTGTTAAAATCCTAGCAGCAGTGTTTTACATGAACTAGAGGAACATAAAGGGAATAAAGGCATTACTTTTTCAAGGTTGGTATAGCTTAGGAAGGGCCTAATTTTTGCTATAGTCCAAGGTTTAAGAAAACATGAATAGGCTTTATTGATCCACAGAGGGGGGAATCCACAAAACCGATTCAAATCAAAGATTCCCACAAAGATCCAATTATAGACAGAATCCTAAATATGAATAGCCCATACAGCCACATTTCGACTTGATGGATTAGGTTAAGCCAAGAGCGCCAATGTACTCGTTCGATTTGTTTTCTCGTCTTTCCCTAATAAAAAAGAAGCAGCAGGCAGAGCCACGGTTCAATTGCAACAAGCTTGTGTGCCTATTTGCTGAGCCGATTTTACACTTGGCCAGGTTCACATAACCCAAAAAAGACTGCGGTGCTAGGCACCATAGTTAGTGTTGTCCTTGGCACGAAGCGACCACGAACCTGAACTTGTACTTCATCTAATGTGCAGGTCATCTCCCCAGTGAGAGTGAGTACCCCCAGAGGAGAGGATGGTGTGGCACGAAGACTCCATTTACACTCACAAAGGGGTGGAGATGAGATATGGAAGAAATAGCGTAGGGAAGGGTGAAGAGAAACGGGGTATCTTTATACTGATGACAGCTTTTACTCAGCAGCCCCACTAACTTGGGCCTGCACCCAGTGAGGAATTCCTAGAAGCTGAGGCGATGAGGAGACCCTATCCACAAGTGCCTCACTGCTAGGGGTTAGAAACAGGACACCGAAGCAATTTAGCAGCATATCACGCCTCAACTCAACCCCCCTCCCAGCGGCAACGTCAGCAGCACCCTACTCTTCCCTCCCTGCTAGATCCTAACCTTCACCTGTTAGCCTGAAGACAAGCCAGCGGTCATAAATGCTACGTAAAGCAAACGGAGGATGATTCCCATTGCAAGCTCTCTGACTTCTTTCCTGAAATCACATGAATACTTCCTCCATCTTACTATGTATCATGCCTTTAACTCAGACATTCTCTCTTCTCATTTTCACGCTTGTAAATCTGGATACTTGAGACGCCTTTGACCTGGCAGGACATTTATGATGAGGGTTTATTGATATGCGAAACTGATTGAATGTCATTTCATAGGTCGTTAATTTATTTTGAGGCATGCTTCCGGGGTTAATTTGAATGTTGGTACTTGTTGAATAGTATGGCCCTTCTTGGCCTCACATGTGGTGTTGTCAGTCAAATAATTCAATGTTACAGAATGGCTGCAATCGGCTATAAAGTGACTTTCACTTGAAGCCTTTCCATTACCCCCATATAAACAAGACCGTAAATGTTATTGGGTTCATGCCTCCTGCAACATGTTAAACATCCTTTTGCATTTAATATTGTCACCAGGTCAGAGGTTTACACGCCGTGTCATTACTCATATCCAAGAGAGTCACTGTTTTGTCCGTTAGCATGAGTTGATGTATCCTCGACGGCTGCTGACCCTTTGCTCTCTGCCCTTCCCTCACAGAGGTCCTGTGACGTGTTTCCAGTGTTGAAGTCCTCGTCGCCTTAGGCCACTGACCTTTCCTCCGCCCTGCCAACGCTCGCGTGGGGAGCCCTGTGCCCTGTGCCAACCTTTTTTTCTAAGCCCCTAAAGGCAAACTACCTAAACGCATACTTCTTTCTGAAGAGGAAGCGGGCCACAGAAGATGACGACCAAGCATCAGGACGCAAAAGACAAAACGGGATGAAAGGTGTTGCTGCGTGCAACACAGGTGCCATCAGTGTTAACATTTGTTAAAGATCTTTGCGGCACCGATTCCACGCACAGTACAGCTGAGTAATTATTACAATAAGCTGAAGTGTTTGTTGTTTTGTTCTTTAGTTATTTAACTGAAAGAGAACTATAAGACCGGGTACATTATTGTGAATAATGTAAATTAACTTTGTGCGATGGACAAAGGAGGGATGGGTCTATGGATTAACGTTGTATAAAAGGAAGTCGTTTTATGCTACTCTGCTCCGAGTAGACCCTCTTAAGTGAAACCCAGGTATTATACATCCTGGTCTGTATAAAGCTACCTGTAACAGTTTTTTGTAAAGTTAAATTGAGAAATCTGGGAAGAGATTTGAAATGCAAGTTCACACGCAACAGCGTGTTACTGTGTGTAATACTGTGCGTAATACTGTCTGTTCAAAACTTCAGCTATGATTGATTGTATGCAGAACTGGATGTAAAAATGAGTGTGCAACCTCTACGATCTAAAAAAACAGAAATCATTTATGGTCAAATCCCTACTTACTGGGATTTACTCCACTGTTAAACAGTTAAAGCTGTTGTTTTTCTCATGTGCAAGCATGACAAAGTTTTCCCTCATTTGCATTGAGATTCCATGGACTCGTATGTATCTAAAATGCTGGTGTGTGTATCTTGCTATAATTATTTTGATGTGCGTAACAAGGTCAGTGGGAGCATCTTAAGTCTTATTAAAGACCAGCTGTCCAGTCTGCAGTCTTTTCATCTATTTGTCGTGAATAATGGTGCACAGATGTCTTGAGGGATTTTATTGTGGGTAGATAATGATACAGATGTTCTGACTTCAGTGTTGAATCTTAATGTTAAACAGGTTCATTCATTCATTTAAAACATGGGATTTTGATCATCATGTGTCATAAATCTCACAGTGTTGAAGTGTTTTGTACAATAGTGCGACTTGTTTACTCCTGAGGCACGTTCGAGTGGAAATACCCGCTCCCGCTGAATGTCGCGAAGGACCGAGTTCACACTAAACACAGGAAATCAGATTTAGAGATGGTACCAGAGCGCCTTACAGTTGATGGGCAAGGCATCTGAGTTGGCTCAGCTGTCCATTTCAGTCTGGGTCTCCTTTTACAAAATCCCTACAGGGGGTACATACCACTCTATCTGCTGCCGCCTTTCACAATACACTGGTGGACAGCAGTATACCTGGCACACTGTTTCAAGCCTTCTAGGCAGCTGAAGTGCATTACAAACATGATTCATGTCATGCCACACTGATCATCATGTAGAATTTATGTGATTTAAATGACTTCTAGCCGCTTGTGAAATGTAATAGTAGCAGAGCCCAGTTGAACGAGGGACCACAGTTTGTCAACTTGTACCTTGTAGACGGCCTCTTAACTCCCAGTGGGCTACATACGATTTGATCACCATGCAGTGGAGCTCTAAGCAATGCCTGCAAGCTATTTGAACAACTTTGAACAAATTATCTTTTAGAGGGAAATGTTTTCACCAAAATGAAGCAAAAACCAAAGGACTGAAAACCAAGGAAAAGGCTTCATCATCAGATTCATCATTGAGGAGACTCAACACGCATGAGGAATATTTAAAGTAAGTGAAAACTGTGTTTTTAACATAATGAAAAATGGCAGTTTTCCTTTCAAACAGCGTTATTCTTACAATGCTATGATGCCTACAAATGATCCCTCAATCAGCCAAATGCTGGCAAACTCTAGCTTTTACTGAAGCACCAAACATTTTTAGATTGTCCACTTACGACTGCATCGCTGCTTTTTTCCCCCTTTTAACGTGAAATAATGGGGCACTATTATGACCAAAATATTTACAAAGACATCACCTCAATTAGCTCACAGTTTGAATCTGCAACAGCCAGTTGGCTTCTCAAACTTCCTTGCAAAAGATGTAAACCCCTGCTGACACACAATTGCAAGTTTCAACATGTTCTCACTGGTTCACTACTTTGCTATTACAGTTGTCCTGATGCTGTTAAAAGCTGTATTCATTAACCCCACCAGAGGGTGCAGCACTGCAGCATGGAGGTGATAGACCACTTTTGACATTTCTCTGGATTCATGCCTACTCTTAAGTTTGATACAACAGTGTGCCAACATGGAAATTGCTCACATGCAATTCTAAATGCTTACATAATAAAACTGCAAACGTTTATTAAACATTCATAATCTCTCAGTAGTTTTGGTCGCAGTCGATCTGCTAGTCAAGCCATGTGTAGTACTTCTCAGAGGGGACTTGGGGATTAGTGGGCACTATTTTTAGGGAGGTGTCAGCGAGGCAGTGCACAGTTACAGGCTGAGTAGTTCCAAGTCTCTAAAGTACAAATACTTTGTTACTGTACTCAAGTAGATTTTTCAGATAGGTTACTTTACTATTTATTTTTGTGCCGATTTTTTACTTTAACTCCTTACATTTTTAACACGAATATCGGTACTTTCTACGCCTTACATTTTACAAAATTGGCTAATTTCAGTGGAGTTACTGTTATTTTTCGTGTCATCAATAACGAATTCAATCTAATTGGATGGGAATATATGTTGCACTTGACACACCACTACAAGACCACTCGACAGATTTGGCATTCATTTGAAGCAAATCATTGCGGCTTGATGGCGGTAACGTTAGCACATGGTAGTATGGACGCCGACATGATTGAGAGAGATTCGGCAGACAAGCAGGAAGACATTCCCAATCATCCTTGGCCTTATCTGAGAGAGATGTTTGAGATCCTGGCGAATGTGCTGCGTAACTCTAAAAGTATGGGGAACTTCTTAATGTCTGTTTAGTAAATCATATTTTATCCTTTATTTTCTTTCCATAAGCCATATTTGAGCACACAAACATACATGTAGATTCATTTTAATGTTAAGGAGAAGATTAAAAAAGAGAAACTGGATCTGTGAATTCTCGCAGAATCACAACTGAATTCATATCTTGCTACTCAGTCAGAATCTTATTAACCTCTAGTCCCAGTCTCTGTCACAATAACAAACGGTAACACTTTAAGACAAATTTAATGTCAAGTTGTCATGACCAAGACAACTTCTGGTAATATCACTTTGATTAATGTCAAGTTGTCATAATCAAGACAAGCCCAACAATGTCAACTTGTCATGACAAAAACCGAATGACACTTAATGACAGAAGTCATAAACGTTTATGACTTGTTTATCATATCATAGTTATGACAGTGTCATGTCATGGTTATGTCGGTACTGTCAAGTAAAGTGTTACCCAATAACAATATATATGTGATGTTTTAGGCCTATTGGCAGACATCCATTTAAAACGTAGGCAACATATTTAGACCCTTTTTATTTGTGTGGTCCAGGTAGCTTTGCATAAAAAATGGTTGTCATTCACAAGGCTATTTTTACTTTTATACTTTAAGTACATTTCCAAGCCTATGCTTTTTTACTTTTACTTGAGTAAATAAGTTAAATAAGTACTCAACTTCTTCAGTACTCACACAGAATGAGGATTGGAAAAAAATGGTTTACAATTTGTGGATGGTAAGGGTCATCCAAAAACCACTTCTGGTCAGTGAATAACATGGCTTTCTGCCAGTTAAGGTTAGTGTCGGTGAGTAGTATAGTCCAGGAGTAGTCTGGCTAGCTGGCATGGCAGTGCCCTCTCCTCATGCCACTTTAATTGATGGATCTATTCTCTCTTCAGCCTGCAAGTGTGCTGATGGGTGCATTGGAGGTATCACTATCAATCACTGCTCTATTCTTACTCTCCTCCTAAATAATGAATAACTTCTTGTTAAGGGTCATATAAAAACAATTGTCAAACCTGTGTGTTGTTATGAATGTAATGTAATAAGTGTGCAGCCTGCCTACTTATGGACACAAGCTCAATGTTGTTTCAGACGTAAATCTCTGCACTTGAGGACTGTGAGGAATCTCGCAAATGTTTTAGAATGGCAAGTGTGCCTGCTCCGTCTCCGTTTTTAAGATATGGGGGTCAGCAGTGGGTCACACCTCAGAGTCCCACTCCAGATAAGACCACCACTGCTACAGTTATGCATACACTACAACCATCAAAGCCCATGGACCAACCTCTGTTCAGTGTTTATGCTCACCCCCCCCAATCACATTGACCTGGCATTATCTGCTCAGCAACAGGCTCCTTTAACACAGCTGCTCTCAAACAGATGGCAGAACATTAATGAAAGGCCGGCACCCACAGCAAGTTTCGTTATTGGCGCTGTCAGAGCAGGGCAACCTCTCAGCTATTTTGACGGGAGATGGCAAGATTTACAGTATGAGCGACCCCCATCAGACAACCTTAGAGGTTGCAACAGAGAACCAAAGGCCTCATATCCTATGAGGGTGGTCGCTGGGGACAGGGAGCAGCTGAGTCTAAACAGGCAGCTGTTGGCTCATTGTCACTAGCAGTTGAATATGGACACTCTTTGATGAGGTCCTTCCTGAGTGTATGATGTTCCTCCAACCCGCAAGTATTTAACGAGTCTGACCTTAGTGGTGCACTCTGCATTTACATTATTGTGAGCTAAAGGCATGAAATGTTTGCTTTGAGTACATGTGAATAAAAGCATGCTCAAAGGAAGTGGGAACACATTTATTGGACAAGTAGGCATTTGCTTTATGAGTGCATCTGCTTGGCGGTTGATTGGTACTGAGATTTGTTTGTTAACAGCTATAAAATGTAGGCCTGAATGTTGGATCTGTACCACAACATATACAGTACGTGTTTGGGGGTAGCCAAGTAGTGTATTAAATGTAAGCTATTGAAAGTAAAAGTCTTGAAAAGGACAACAGATGATTAAAATATAATGGTATAGGTTGCAACGTCCCTGTGAACACAAATCAATAAATTAAATAACGTGACCTTTTCACAAACTGCCGTGAGACTGGGTTGAAATATAATAATAAATGTTTATCAAAGAAGTCATAGTATAGTATGCCATTAAAAAGTCATACAAAATGTCAAACCATAATATGGTATTAAAATATCATAAAAATGTCCTAGTAAAGTATGTCATAAAATGTATAAAAACGTCATAGTATAGTATGTCATAAAAAATCATTAAAACCTCATAGTATAGTATGTTGAAAAAAAATCATAAAAAATGTCATAGTATATAGTATGTCATAAAAGACAAAAAAATATCATAGTATAGTATATCATGAAAAAATATAATAAAAACGTCATAGTATAGTAGGTCGACAAAAATCATAAAAATGTCATAGTATAGTATGTCAAAAAAAATATTACAAATGTATAGTATATTAAGTTATAAAAATATCATAAAAATGTCATATTATAATATGTCAGAAAAAAATCATAACAGATGTCATAGTATGTCATGAAAAATTATCATAAAGATGTCATAGTATATAATATGTGGAATTTTTTTTTAATGCCATAGTATAGTGTCATAAAAAATATAAAAAGTCATAGTATAGTATGTCACGAAAATATAAAAACGTTGAAAGGTTGAAAAAATATAAAAAATGTATAGTATTTCGAAAAATATATTTAAAATGTCATTGTAAAGTATGTTCAAAAAATATAAACGTTATATTATAATAGGTTAATAAAAATGGTAAAAATGTCATAGTATAGTATGTCGAAAAAAATTTATTAAAATGCCACAGTATAGTGTCATAAAAAATATAAAAAGTCATAGTATAGTATGTCATAAAAAAAAAACATAAAAAATGTCATGTATACTATTTCAGAAAAAAATCATAAATAATGTCATATTATAGATTGTCATGAAATAATATCTAAAAAATTCATAGTTTAGTGTGTTATAAAAATATTAAAAAGTCATAGTATAGTATGTCGAAAAAAACTAAGGAATGTCATAGTATAGCGTGTCATAAAAAAAATCATTAAAACGTATAGTATAGTAGGTCGAAAAAATAAATAAAAAAATGCCATAGTGTATGACATTGTCATAAACATATCATAAAAAGTCATAGTATAATATGTCATAAAAATGTCATAATATAGTATGCCATAAAAAATATCATAAGTCATAGTATAGTATGTAAAAAAAAAAAAAAAAACAAAACATGCTAGTGGCTCAATGAGGCTGTCCCTAAGCACAACAATGCTTTGAGCAAAATGTCATCATCAATATGCTAACAAGCTTACAATGATAATGCTAATATGCTATAGTGTTTGGTAGGTATAATGCATGTTTATCATCTTAGTTTAGCATGTCAACATGCTAACATTTGCCAATTAGCACCAAACACTAAGTACAGCTGAGGCTGATGAGAATGTCATTAGTTTTGCAGGTGTTAAGTTAACTCATAAACCAAATTATTGGAAAAAATTGGAAATTTAAGGTGAGGATGGTGATAAAGGAATTGTTAAGGGATCATCAAAGTTATTAGAATTCATCCTAAGGGGACATGTTTGCATATTTCACTGGATAATTAAAAATGTATCTGCTGGTGGCGCTTGAAATCAGGGAGTCACCAAAGTAAATAGGATTCATCTTCTGAACAAAATTCCATGGCAATCCATCCAATAGGGAAAAACAAATAAACATTTTCATCCCTTGCATCCCTTGCATGTCTGTACAAAACGTCAGGACAATCAATCCAATAGTCATGAGGATTGATTCATGACCAACAGACCGACCAACATTGCTGTCCCCTGAGCCGAGCCGCTCACTGTGGCTAGTGGCTAAAAGCTGAATAACAAACTATACCCCAGAGGTTTCACATTTAGACCACGACACAGTTTTAATTTCAAAGATCTTTTGTCCCTTCATCTTGGAGCTGACAGTTTTACAGAGTTACCGCCAATCAGCACACAGAGGAGAAGCGGCTTCAATTTTGCCAGCTTGCAGGCTCGGTTATTTTCAGTTCATGGGAAGACTAAGAATTAATCCCCAATGGCACACTTGCTGCCAGATACAGGAGTAGCCTTTGGATTGCTCAGTTTTCTTTTTGTTCCATTTGGAAAACGGGGGGCACATAAGGAGTAACAGAAGTAGCCAAATATGTGAAAAGTAGAAAGGGAATCCTCAGGTGTTGGTTTGTGTTAGTATTGGCTTAGTACAGATGATTTGTCTCATTGTTGGATTGGCACCACATGTAGTGTCTAGTGTCTCTGTGAAGCGTATCTCCACTCCACTAATATGTTGTGTCTTGGTTGCTGGGACACTGTGGAACATCATAACCACAGGAGTAATCAGATGAAGTAGCACTGACTCATTTCTTTTCTCCCCCATAGGGAATTTCTGTCTGTCTGATTTAATGTTGGGAGAATTTCTCAAATTTAAAGTAGCTTTGGAATAACACATTTTTCTATGTTTTTTTTTCACATTTTCTGCTTTACAAAAGTTATGACCCCCATAAGAAGAACATAAAATATCGTTTGAAAAATAATGACTCAACCTTTCAGTCAATTTAGTTAATGTTGCCAAGGCACCAAATCTTGTTCTTTATTTAATCTTGCTAGGAGAAAAACTACATGGGAGGGATTGCCATTTTAAGATGGCATTCATTTGTTGTCAAAGTGTTATTGAGGTGTTGTATGCGGGTGTCTGGATGTCTATCTGTGTGGTTGTATGTGTGTCTGTGTGTGTGTGTGTGTGTGTGTGTGTGTGTGTGTTGTATGTGGAAGACAAACATGCACAGAGAATGTGTGCGAGTTTGTGTTTGCATTCCCACAATTCTGTTTGCATGTGGATTTATGTGTACGTGCACATACTGAATGTGTGTGTGTGTGTGTGTGTGTGTGTGTGTGTGTGTGTGTGTGTGTGTGTGTGTGTGTGTGTGTGTGTGTGTGTGAAAGAGGTAGCAGGCATGTGTGTTTGCATGACACATGACAGCAGCTGTTTGGGACCCTGGAGAGCAGAGGGAGCACAGAAAAGGGGGGCTGAAACTACTGTCCGCCTGGCCCTGACGCTGTCAGAGTGAAAGCATTCAGGTAGTGGAAGGAAAGACAAAAAAAAACAGTGACACATTTCTGTTTTCACACCACACTGGTTTAAAGATCAGCCTCACACACAAAGTGATGGGAGCCTTAGTGAAAAAGAGACTGAGAATTAGAGACATTTACATAAAGTGCCATAAAACACTAGGTGAACATGATGTTGAGGGACAAAAACACACCTGCGTTTGACTTTGGTATTCATTAGAATAAAGCACTGTTTAATGAGTCACTATAACCAAAGTCTTTTTTTGCATTTTAATTTCTTTTTGATACTAAAAAGATTTCAATAACAGTTAGTACTATTGTATTGTTCTTTTGATCTAAAAGTCACTTCTTAGATTTGCTTTAATAATAATATTAATAAACTTGAATTTTATAACACAATTCATGCATAAAAATGAAACCCAAAGTGCTTTATGAACTCTACTGGGCAGAAAAATAAGCACCTTAGAGGAATAAAGAAGGTTATTGATATTTTCCTTTATTCTTCACACTAAGCTGTCTGCAAAACACAGGAAATAGATACCAGCTGTGTGTCTGAGACTAATAGAAAAAATGATATATGTACCTGTGTGTAAAATTCATCTGCAGCCATTGAGTGGTAACATGATAAGTTTGATCCAATTAATATGCACACTTTTCTAACAACACTAAATATTTTAATTGTGTGTTATAGCACTAGAAAAATATTAAGTCTTTCTATTCCACCACTGTGTAAAAAAGACAATCCTTGTTCTGATTTACTGAACATTTTCTCTCCGTTTTCCCTGCTGAGACGTCAGGCACAGCTGGTTCTCACTCTGAACAGTGGAAAGTCCCCTTTTGCGCATCATTGTGCCCATCCCTTTTTTCAGTTTCTTGCTCTTTCCTTCTCGAGAGGAAGCAAGCTCGACAGCAGTATCAGCTGTCTGGGTCTTTGGTCCGATGCTGCTGGGTGTGACGTGGCTGAGCCTTTTTTTTTTTTTTTACTGCCAACCAGTTTCTGGAGGTGTCTGCCATTGACCCACAAGTTAAAAGCCGTGTATAAATCAGTGACTGGCTTATTAAACAGAATTATCTTATATTCTGTACTGTACTATATTATTTCAATGTTATACTGTTTTATTACATTATATACTATATTATATTATATTTGGGATTTCATTTCACTGGAATTGTAACTTATACAATTTCATGTGACAAAGAAAAATGTATTGATATTTCTATATTGATACAGAAAAACAAAGTATCATTACTAAATCATAAATTAGTCTGTTCTATGCTGTTTACATACACTTAAGTAGGACTGCAGTTGAAATCTAAGTTAAAACAGATGCACTATGCATTCCCCTTACACTGTGTGCCCTCACTCTGCAAGTCCCCTAACAGCATGTTTTTGGGTTTAGGAATGGAAATAAAGGAGGAAATCTCGATAAGATACGCCGTTTGAAGCCTAAACGAAAGAAAACCTTTGAACTGAGAAACAACAGTAATATTAAAACTCTGCTGTGAGCATACGGGACAGATGAACACAATAGATAAAGTTATCATAACCACGTGGTGCTGATCAGAGTGACATGCTTGAAACATATAGGTTGCAATGTTGTCTCCCGTGTATTCTTCACTATCCCAGCTGCATGTACTTCTCACTTAGACCACAAGTGTAGAAATTTAAAACAAGGGTCTACAGTCATGCTACTTCATGACAATCCATCCAATTATTGTTGAGACATTTTACTTTAATTGTAGTGACTTGTGATGTTGGGCTATATAAATGATAAAACCACAAATGTGAACCCCACAGTGGCGCTAAAGAAAAAGTCAGGATATCAAAGTCAGCAG
This sequence comes from Perca fluviatilis, assembly GCF_010015445.1. Classification (NCBI taxonomy): domain Eukaryota; kingdom Metazoa; phylum Chordata; class Actinopteri; order Perciformes; family Percidae; genus Perca; species Perca fluviatilis. Next base: position 26,795,949 of record NC_053118.1, on the reverse strand, counting down.
GGTTCATCATCTGGGAACCATGAATGACTGTACAATATTTCATGGCAACATATCTGATAGTTGTTGAGATATTCCAGTCTGGACTAAAGTGGTGGGCCAATTGGCAGACAATTGCCATCCCTAGCATAGCTAAAAAATGCTTCAGAAAAGGAGAGTTAGAGCTCTTCAGTTCAGACAAAGCTCCTTCTCAGTGAAATCTGAGGTATTTCTTTCTCCTCCATGTTTTCAGCCCAGCACTAATTAAAAACAAACAGAAGCTGCCTGCAGGACGCCCACAAGGCCCAGGGGTCTTGGGGCCACAAGATCAGTTTCTACCATCATGAAGGAAACAAAATGCCTGCATCTTCATTATGTATTTCAAAGTAGGCTAGTAGAAGACTGCATTTTCATAGAAACATCACAAAAAGCCCCACAGCAGGGCTCTGACCAGAAGTCATCTATTAGCCCAGCTCAGATTTTCATTTTGGTGTTTGTTCATCAGTATGGCAGCTGACCCAAAGTCAACAGAAGTCTACCTCTCCTGCTCCACCATGTTTAGGCCATCATAGTCCATTTTGCGTAGTAAAGTAGTGTCTGGTTGCATACTATCTAATCATTTCCAGTGACTCCAGACTGCTTTGGTTTAAGGAGTCCTGCAGAAGTTTTTGTCCAGCCGCTGATATTACCAAACAAGGAAATAGTTGTGATGGCTGGCATCAATAAAGCTGCAGGGTTGGCATAGAGGAGAGTAAGCTGGCCATGGTTACTTTGAAATTGCTTTGGACTTGATTTAATTCATGAACTTGCATAACTCAACTCCAAAAACAATTGGTGCTGCCAAGACAGGCTGCACACACACACACACACACACACACACACACACACACACACACACACACACACACACACACACACACACACACACACACACACACACACACACACACACACACACACACACACACACACACACACACACACAATAGATGTTCTAATGAAGTTTTTGACAGTTGCAAGAGACTTGTCAGAATATCAGGCTTTGCGTTAAGGATTTTGTTTTGCTTCTTTAAAAACTGAAGAGAGCAACCTGCTTTGCAAAATAATCTACAAAATTTTTTATGTTGATGATGCACATTGCAGTTGTATGCGAGGAGGAGCACAGCGTGTTCCCATGTGAATCTGCTTCTCCTTACAACAACAACAAACGAAATGCAAGAAGAAGCTGATTATAGGTTATGCGAGCTTCAAGCATTTTCTTACATTGGGTTTGGAGAAGAGATAAAAAAATATGTGCAGATATAGAGATTATATTTATTTAGAGCTGCTAACTATTACCAACACACTCACATGGCGTCATACATCAAAGTCAGAAGCACTTCTTTAAGTACATGACGCAGGCTTTTTATTTGGCACCCTGTTGCGTTTCTTAGGAAGCAGTCCAAATAACTTTATAGATGTCTATTTATTCCCCTTTCAAAATGAATGATGAAATTATTGCATCCTTTTGCAAAAAAGACAATTGTTAGTTTTTTCCCCTTTTCCCATTAAAAAAAGCCATGGAAAGAGGAACACCAGAACCAAAAGTCATCTACATGTGTTCTTCATCTGGTGTGAAAAAGGCACTAAATCAACTTTCTGTAAAAAAGACAATCTCAGCAGGCTGTGGGAGTTGTGGGAGGGTTAAAAAACCTTGATGAGAACAGTTTAATGGGTCCAGTGCCAGGCTTATTATGCAAAGCCAAGCATCTTTGCACACAAAGATCATAAAAAGCCATTTCCCAAAGACTAGTCATAATGCTTGTACGGGGACGCAGAGAAGATGTCCAACTTCTGCAACATCTTGGGTTTCATTGGGATTGAGGGAAATACAAGATTCAGAACTGGAGGAAGACCAGAATCATGTTGATGTGTACATTTTTCAGAGATAGGTTAATGGCCAAGTTGCATAAAGCAGATGACCATTGCATGTTTTGGCTCCTGTTGGCCAAATGTGAATTCACACACTGTTGCATAATATAAGACTGCATGACTTTTGCTATAGAACTACAAATGCTTTGCTGATGGTGCCTATGAAAAGTTGAGCAACAGTTGACTGAACTTATGTGTTGCTTTGAGGTCCTAGAATAAAGTACTTAATAGGTGCAGGGGTGAGACCATTTAAGTCTGTGCCCTTTCAATAAATTAGATATGATTTCATTATTTAAAGCTTTAGGTTGTTTATAAGAGGAACAATTTCAGAATGCCTTGCGAGATTACAAAGGTGTAGTATGTCGCCATTGCTATTCCTGAAAGCCAAAAGCTTTCTGTGCTCCACAGCTTGGATGTAATGCTGACAGACAGCTTGCTCTCGCTCTCCCTCTGCCCCTAAACAGTCACTCCTCTGAGCAGAGAGGAAACTGTGAATGTCCCTGTTGTGTAAAATGTGTTTGTGAGCTTGAAGATGTTGAGTGTGTCAACATTAAGGAGAGAGTGATGGAACATGTGTGACAAACGTGGCTGCTTTTTGCATTATGCGTAAAAGTGAGTGTACATACAGACTGTGCATGTGTCTGCAGCACAGATCAGACGGAGAAGGGGAAAAGGGGGAAATACAGCTTAACCGAATCTTGGAGTGGAACCAAAAGCCACAAAAAGAGGTCTGGATCCAACATCCCTGAGCACTGTAGAGACGTCTAGCAGAACAGAACAGAGCAGAACAGTGGGTCTATTCAAACCGAACCATTTTCCCCTGGCACCAGTTTAAATGGGTATAAAATGAGATCACTCTTTTTTGCCATCAAAAAAAATTTTATAAACAGAAAATAAAGCATTTTTTTTCCACCTTCCTCAAACAGCAGTGTCTTGTAGTTGAATACAGTCAAATTGTATCATATAGCTATGAATGTGCAAGACAAGAAACTAGAATTAGTTTGGGTTGAAACTGATGGAGCCTCATTTTTTCCTGGTGGCATTGTTTCTTTTCAGAAGTGGAGTAGACTGGAAATATTTCCCTCACCAGAGTGAGAGCGAAAGAACAAATTCACAGTATGATTCCACTTTGACCCTCTTCTGTCATTCCTGTTTTTCAAATTTCTTTCCGACTATGAACTGTCAGGTAAAATTCCGGACTCTCTGAGAAAATTAGCTTGAACTCAAACATACGCTTCAGGGACAAAGAAATCAACCACCGGGGAAGCCTAACGAGCACATTTTCCTGATTAAATGTCCAAACATCTCCATGAGAGAAAACAGTTGTTCTGGCTCATCGCGGTCACGGAAGGCTTGTATCATGTCGACGCACTGACAGTTTTGTTGTCATTACTTAGAATTCCTCATGGGGGTGGCAGAAACTACAGACTATAGCTTTAAGTTAATGAGTACAACCTAAATAAAGTTCTTGACAAAATCCATAGCAGGGCGCCAAGAATTCTGTGTCTCTATTTCAGTAGTTGAACTTTTTATCCTTATCCTTTTTGTCATAAAAATCATTACTTAAATGTTTTTAATGTTTTACCATTAAGAACATTTAAGGCTGCTCTAACTGCAAAAACTTCATAATTTGAATTTCTTCATAATAACAATAATTTCTTCTTTTTGTTATTATGAAGAAATGGTTGGGGTATCCATGAAGCCAAAGAATATCCCAAAAACTTTGGAATGTCAGTAATGAGGAATGGGCTTACCACAATTAAACAAATACAACAGAATATCATCAGCATAATGAGAGTATTGTATAGTTCAAGTGTGAAAAATAGTCGCAAGCAACAAAGACAAAAGCTGCATTTAGCGAGGACCACACAGAGATCCAAATGGGAAAAAGAATCGGTCACACATAATCTGCAACCCTTAATCAAAACAGCATGATGAGCCCAAACTGTCATAACAGGCTACAGGATTGCCGAAATAGGACCAGTTAAAGGTGACTGAATGAACTACCTGCAAGGCCGTGGGAAATTTCTGATCTTCAGATAACCAAAACAATATGCAACAAAGGCTCAGAAAACAAGCATGCCAACAATACTGGTCTAATACCGAAACTCAGAGTCTTTTCAGCACCAAAATTATTTAATTGCTCAAACATGCTCATGGAAGAACATCTGTATGTCCTCTTTTGTTTAAAACATATCTCTAATTGTCTACTTTCAAGTTCTGGAAAAGTTAAGAAATTCTCAGTAAGCATGTGAGGCACAACATTAGCTTTCATTCAATAATGCCATTTGCTTTTGAGAGAGAGAGAGAGAGAGAGAGAGAGAGAGAGAGAGAGAGAGAGAGAGAGAGAGAGAAGGAAAATGTGATTACTTGGGAATTCAAGTAAAAGTTGGTAGGCAGCTGTCTGTTAATCAATACATTTTACCCTGAATTAAGCCCATAAGGTAATGTTCACACTATTATACTGCTCGCAACAAACTCCATAAACAAAATGGTTAGTTTGAGGTTATTGTGAGTGATGGTACAGAATGGGTAAGAAAGGGATTTCTCCTTGGAATTACTTTCATATAGTTTGAAAAATCTATTTTATTAAATTATACTCAAATATTTGTCAATGTTTTGCTGCTTAGTAGGGCTGTGTAATTAATCGAAATTTTAATCGCGATTATGACTTTGGCTCTTAATGATCACAAAAGCTTATTAATAAGCTTATTATTTTGCACATTATGTTTTGCAAGTGAACTCTTGTCTTCTACATGAAAAAAAAGTTCAAACAGTAAAAGTATAAAGAGAAATTTTACAGTTCAAAGTGTTTTTACTGTTGATTCGTTTGACTGTTTCACTGTTTTTTAAGTTCAATAATTGCAACATCTTTCCAAAAGACAATGAGTAATAGTGTTAAATCATCTTGATTTTAATATTGAACAAAAATAATTGTGATTATGAATCTTTTTCATAATCTAACAGCCTTACTGCTCAGTACCAAGGCAACTTGTCAGTTTTACAATGCCTTATGCATTCAGTATTTACTTTGATTTTGTAGCCCTGTCCAAGTTAAATCTGATTATTTTGAGCAGTGAGTCTCTCTCCTCCTAACTTCTCTTTTACATCTTCCCTTAACCCTTGTGTTGTTTTTGACACCTTTTTTCACAGTTTGTTTTTGCTTTTTCCAACGTTTTAAATTGTTAAATTTTTCTTCTACACATTTTCAGTGCTTATTTCTACGTCCAATATTTTCTGATATAAAACAAAAATTGAAAACGGGTCAACGAAGTCAACACAAGGGTTAAGAGATTTTCCATTAAGGTAAAAAGTTACTTTTCAATATAATGGTTGAATTGAATGAAGTCTGTTTGACTGCACCATAAATTCAGGAAATACCTCAAATTACCATTATTTAAGTTAGCCAACTCATGTGGAACAAACTGACCCTTAGGCTCCACACAAGGTCTGTGTCCAACCTGAAATTAAAAAACAATAATTAAACAGCTGAATCTCTTCTTCCTTCTCTCTCAGGTAGCAAACAACAAACTGTGTAATACAGCCGCCACAGACATTTCTAATATATGTTTTTTTCTCATATGTAGCTATTTTCCATGCCCTGTAAGTTGACAGATTTCTGAAACCAAGCAAACCCTGCAGTGAGACACATTTAAACATCCAAATTGGCCTAAAATTTGATTGTGAGTTGGTAGGAAACATACTTAACAACTTGACTGCAAGAAGGATTATTTAATGTTCCATCATTAGCTGCCAAATTAGGTGTTAATTAGTTTAAAAACATTCAGCAATATTAAATAGGAATTTAGTAATTACTCTACATCTGATGCAAATTACAAATTCTTTTATTGGTCATTTGTATTAACTTTAGGTGAAGGCTATAGTTATCTGGGAAACAATTATTTTCAGTTAAGTAACACAGTGTGAGAGCGAATCAAACCCAGATGGGATACTGGCACATGACAGTGGATGGGAGCACCGCCAGGAAAAGAATTGATCACAAAACTGTTTTTGTGAACAATTTTTGGTTCTTCTGTACATCTGTCAGATACCCTGCCTGCTCTCACAAATGCAGTTTATTAAGTTATGAAGGACTTCTTTGATTGGCATGACCACTAGGGGTGTGAACATGTAAAGACTGGAAACAAACTGAGCTTCTGTTACTAACTTGTTCATCTATGCTGCTTTTCAATGCTGTTTTATCCTATTAATTTCAAGCAGTCATAGATATTTAAAGAACGGTTCTTGACATTTAGAAGGATGTTTCCATTTCATCATGTGAAAAGAATTTTGGCCCAGAACTTTAAAGCACACAGTAATCTTTTAAAAATACACTTCTGAAATATATATTTCATATATTTTGATCCACTGGGATTTGTTAACTGTCTGGATATTCAACTATTTAAGTGAAATCACACCAGCCCAACAAAAGCATGGATCTCTGTCACACTTATTTATTAGAAAGCCACCAATAAAAGTATGTCTAGGTAATTAAGGTCATATAGGGGTTGAAAGCTTTATAATGACAAAAAGACTGTTCAGAACACGCCATCCAAACTTAATTTACATATACACATATTGATGAAAACAACATTTTCCTTAAATAAGTGAGGCTTAAAGTGGCGATAAATGCTTTAAAACAAGCAGAAACAAACTATATCGTGATCATTTTGGGGAACAATAAGCACTTTTTGAAACATCTACGTGTCTACGATGCAACCAAAAGCACTTCTTAGTCCTGCCACATTTACCTGTAGTTCGTGTTTGTGTTAGTGTGTTAGTGTGTGTGTGTGTGTGTGTGTGTGTGTGTGTGTGTGTGTGTGTGTGTGTGTGTGTGTGTGTGTATGTATGGGACAGTGTGACACATTTGCACATATGATGATTTCCCCACAGACCTCACTCATTAATTGTTAGTCCTGAGCACTGTGGTGCTTCTCCCCTGGTGCTAAACACACTGAAAAACAATTACAAGTCTGGTGATCTTATTTTGGTAACACGTCTGGTACTGAGAAACTCCCCTCAGCTGATGTTTGTGAACAAGTAAATTATTTCATCTCTTTCTTGTAACTGTCCCCACAACTATTATTGTAATGTATGAACTACATGTTTTTTGATGATGTACAACATAACCACAACTACTATAGGGTTTTGTGCCTTTGAAGCTCTACAACCAACAAATACTGTTCCTTAGAGAGTATGTGCATGGGCCTCATCATAATCTTAAATCATCTAGAAGAACATAGCCATTCAGCCATAGATGCACATTGCCAGATCTTCCACCATAACACTCAGCCATGTGATTTTAATTAAAGTTACTGCTTTCCTTCTATCCCGACAAACCACACTTAGTGCCTTGTTAGTAATTTCTGTCATCAGCAGCCGACAAAAGGTCATATGAGGCTGAGAGGCGTTAGAGTGCAACTTTACTCTCGGAAACAAATAAATATACAGTACTGTACAACCAAATATCAACTTGAATATCAGCCCATTGACAAAAAAGCCTACTTATTATCAACACAGGAGTTTTCCCATTCTTAATAGGAGCTGAAGTATCTCTTCCAAGGGGATTATTCTTACCAGATTTTGTTTTCCTAGCTGAATGAATGGGTTCTTTGTAGCTCTTTGGGTTTTGTTTACAAGTGTCAATCTCTCCATCTACAGTTAGTTGCTATGCTGTAGGTCATGGAGGCACTCGTACAATAGTTACTTTAGTACTACAACATCCAGTATTACAATCCACTCAAAACTGTAGTTATTATTTGAGATGACTTAGTGAAAAATACATTATTCTTCCAGTAAATCATTGAGGGCCATTTGTACAACATTATGTAGCTTTATAGGGACACAGATGAATGTTCTGTCTGTTCTAACAGTGTACTTAAAAGTAGCCTGAGGGTAACAGTCAACAAATTCAGTCAGCTGGATCTAACGTCTCCGTGGTTGCACTTGCAGGTCGTACTCTGGCATATCCTTGCAAATCACTCAGCCTCTCATTTGTTTGAGTTTGAGAAGTGGGCTTGTAACCAGCTGGTTATTGGTTTTACTGTCTGCGATCATTTGGCGAGACATGTAAATAAGTAAAATGTTCCGCTTCTTCACCAGCTACTGTTGACTTGTCATTAAGAAATGAGCTGTTGTTGGACAGTCCCTGAATATGACTCTGTATATTCAAGGGAGGATATGACTTAAAAAGGACATTTGTGCAGAGCAAACTCACATGAACAGATGTAACATATAGTGTAAAATGTCCTTCATACAGTAGCAATAGAAGGGGACAAACTTAAGTTGACTTTGTGGCACAGACATCTTTACAATATGCTAGATACAGGCTAAGTTGGCAAATACCTTCCTATTCATTCCACTTTATTTTGGTTTTGAAATAGCTGCTGTATACACTGGTGAAACAAACCTCACTTCTGTCTTCAGATCACACTTTGGCCTTACCGAGAAGCCACATAAAACATCCACATAGCCAAAGTAAATGGAACAGCAACACCAAAGCCTATTAATGAGAGCAGAAAAAGTCCAATCAAGTTTGAGCTGAAATGCATGTTCTAATGCACACACTGTGCAGAAAGAGCAACTTCCTAGATAGGATTGGTGATGTTAAAGTTGAATAAAAGGGTTGGTTCACCCAAATTACAAAAATAATGCATATTTTCTCCGTTAGCCATGCAGATCGTTTTGGATTGATCCGCCTAGATTCTGAGATATACAGATATACTTTCCTGATCACTCTGGATAATCCAAAGAACATAATGTAAACAGAATTTTTACAAAAAAAGGAAAGCTATTTGAAAACCATGTGTTTTATAGGTTAAAAAAACACTTTGACATTGAGTGTGCAGGGACTCTGTAATTAGCTTTTATTTTTTTATTTTATTTATTAGGGACCATGTACAATTTTAAACATAAATGTTACCATTTGATGCATTATACCAGAGTTAGCCTCAGGCTAATTTACATCTGTAATCCCCTGGCAGGGCACAATAAAAACATACAAACAAGAAGAAGAAGAAATTGCTGTTGAAACTGTTGCATCAAAAGTATTTACAGCGATGCAAATTTAAGGCAGTTCCTGCAGTTATTTCAATAAGGTTTTGCACCAAAAAAAGAGACGATACCGAGACAGTTTAAATATTTGGTCAATCTTGGAGATGCAAGTCCCACATTTGGAATAAGACACTGTAATATTAAAAAGGTGCACAGTGTTACTCACCAATACGCATCCTGTGTATCCTTGAGGCCTGACAAGAGTATTGAAAGCATTTCCTTATTAGTACTAGTTACGAGCCTTTTTAAAACTTTTTAAATTCATCAGTTCAATTCATTCGTTCAATGTTTGTGAGCTTGCAAAATGGGGATCCACTCTTTAAACGATAAATAGCTAAATAGCGCAACTAGTGGTTAAAAAACTCCACAGGGTACCTTTAACTTGTGCCATAGCACAAGGAAGAGAACCACTGTCAGAAGCCCATTTAGCCTTAGCCTGCTTAGATGAAACCAGTCTACAGTCATAAAATCCTGAGGCTAAGGAAAACCAAACAGTTGTTTGAATGTTTAATCATGTCAGTAGTTTAATTACCGCCTGTCACAGGCTGTAGGCTTAATGCCAGCACATGTGCACATGTATGGCATTGTTAGCATTTATTTATAAGAGCATGGGTTCTAATTTGACTGGGAATCCATTATGGTTGGTACAGTACATTGCCACGTAGTCGTTGCCATATGCGATGTTGCTTGTTACATTTAGCCCTGTGTGTATTATTTCATAGTGATAACATTTTAAATGATGTGAATTAATTGCCCTAAACATGGCGCTCTAAACGGGGATGTAATAAGAACACAGGAATTAGAAGGATAATAATAATAATATAATAATAATTTTTTTAATGCAATATTTCAATGCTACAAAGGACACTAACAAAGTTCCATTCACTTTCATAGTATTGGTGTGGCAGCAGAAATCTCAGAGATGATATATCAAAGCTTAAGCAAATAAAAATCAATCTAATATGCTATCTGCATGTCTAGATAGCACTAGAGGTAAGTAAAACAATATGTTTTTTTGTAATTTGGTTGCACATCCCCTATAAGCGCACAGTCTCCTACGTAGCTGTTGACGGATTAACAAAGTACCTGCTAGCTGAGTAATGTAAAGACTTCCTGAAGCGAGACCTGGCTTAACTGAAGCTGACACAATCATAAATGAGTTGAGGCTTTCAGTCTGACCTTATTTCATCCACCCATGTTGAGTGGGAAAAATGTAGCCCCCGTCAGCAATTGAAGGCTTTAAAGGCCGTACAGTTTACCACTCTTAGCCGCCGGGCCACTGAGAGGCATGCTGTTTCCAGACAGTGGAGGCGAAACACAGCATGCCTTGTCAGCCAAAGCTTTCAAAAAGTCATCGTGTTCTAGCCACAAGTATTATGACCATTTCTGCCGCAAGCTAAATAGATCCACGTAGCTCGACAATAGCAGCTCAGGGCAACGGCCAGTGGGTGAGAGTCTCTCTGGTGTCGTCATGCCAAATATTTAGTGCCTTTAGGTGCACATGGTGAAATGTTAACTTGTATACAAAAGTTACAACTTTTTTAGCATGTGCCAGTAAAGGAGATTTATTCCATACTTTTCAGACATTTTTCTGTCTCTTCACAAGTGGTATTGGCAGGGTGTTTTTCTTTTAACCAAAAGTGACTCACTGTGGTCTTTCAAAAGCATTCCTCTGTTGCCCTCCATTTCCTGAATGCCTTTTTTTGGAGTCAGTTAAATGCTGATTACGTGGAATTTATTGGTTTTCTTTTTAATCGTTTCTTGTTTAATGTCCACTGGTAGTGCGCACTTGATGCACATTGATATGAAACCCTCCAGTAGGCATCTGTCTTCACTTAATGAACCAAACACTCAATTGAATTAATTCCAAGAGGGAGTGTTATATTCAAATTGAACAGAGGGTGTAAGGTACTTCAGCGTTGAATGCTGTGATCAGCTAACTAACAAGCATAGTAGATGCATTACTTCATAAATTGAACAAAACAAGGTACTGGGGACTGTAATTACTTTTGCTCCACCACTTTGATCCATAAAGTCCATTGATTATGCAATCAAATGAAGCAGTGCTTGAGAATTTCATTTTTTCACAAGTTAAGTCCATGTGGGCTGTTCGGTGTGTTTGCCTCTGGACATGTGGAGGGCAGTAGTTCAAGCAAGCGGTGATACAGCGCTATGAATTTGAACTGTGGTGTCAAACTCACTATGTTACTAAGTTGATCTCAGGGGTTTGGCGATATGCCCTTTAGGAAATAATATATGCCATCCATTTATTGCTATGATTAAGTTACAGCGAAGGAGATGACCTTTGAAAAAAAAATGCAGGCCCATAAATGTCAGCAGGAAAAGATCAACAAATAAATATAATTTATATGAAGTCAACTACGCCATATATATTTCACAGTTGTAAAAACAATATTCCTAGCGCTAGAAATGCCCTTAAGTGAAAATGAACAACCATTCTGAATTAACATATGCTTATTTGCATTTATTTAAACTCTATGATTGCATAACCCCTTCCCTAACTTTTCAATGCCATCCATGGTTTTATTATATGCATGTGTTTTTGCAGCAGAAGTAAATTAAACATGCTGTATAACTCTCAGGGCACCAGAGGGTGAAAATAAGATAAAAGAAAGAACCTGTGGAGTCTCTCAGTTGTCAGGACTCTATGTGCAAATTTTATGATGGAACCTGTAGCCTCTTTCTCTGTTGCCTGTCTCCCGATTATGTTCTCAGGTTACCAGTGATCCATTGGAACGCTAACTGTAAGTGAAACCGATGACAGCCTGTAACATTGAGTGACAGCTCAGAAAGATGGGGCACCAAAGGTTGGGTGGATTTGCACAGGCACTGCATTTATCCATGGAAGACCACAGATCGAAGGTACGCAGCACGAGAGTGCACCTGTGTTAGCATCTTTGTAATCAAAAAAGTGGGTGTGTGCATGAGTGTGAAAGCAGGCCAGTGTCCTCTCACCTTACGCAGCCCTGTTGACTGCAGTTGGTGAGAAGGGAGCTTGTAATGTTTTTTATTGATGTAGCAGATCCCAAACTGCCCTCCAAGGGACTGAGCCGAGCCTTGGATGGCTCAGTGGAGAGTGGCAGCCTCAGCTGCTCTCTTTTATAAAGACCATCCTCCGGGCATCTAGCTGCCTTTGGGGACGCCTCCTTTGGGTTTGAGAAAGGGCAGCTGTGATGGAAGCTAAAGTGTTTTCCTCATGATGAACCCCCATGTGCATTTCATACTAACAAACAAATGCATGTGGTGTAGGGTGTAGAGGGTTGCATGCACATATACACACACACTGTACACTGATACTGCCAGCTGAAGAACTCTGCAGTTATAGTTCAAGTTGTTATAATTCACAAATCTTTGCCTTGAATCGTGCCAGAGGTAAAAGAAGTAACTGAACGATAAGGCTGATGCAGAAACCGTTTACCACGTGGTAGAGGACACTTCCTATTTTAATCTGATCACTTGTATCAGTGTTTAATTAAGATCAACTTGAACTGTTTGCAAAGTGTGATGCACTGCTGAAAGTCTTTTGTCAGCACAGCGCAGATGGGAATTTCCTGTGTCAGCTGCTACAAGGGCTGAATATCACCACAACATCTGTTTTATAGTATCTCTGTGGCAAAATGTTCTCAGACTTGCCAACATGTTGCCATAGTCACCTACTCCACCTAGAGCATAATAAGCACCTCAATCCCAGACAGCCAGGCTCACTGCACTAACCCTCAGTAGGCTGATACAATATCCAATTGCTCAAGAGGTGTCGTGTGGCCTTAGACCCTGACTTAGTTCACTTTCTTGTCATTTAAAAGCCACCATTAGCTGTTTGTACGGCCTGACCACCTGCTGTCCCTTCCTCCTGAGTTGAAGCCATCATATATCTAATCGGATTAGAGAAAAAATTTGCGCTAGCATAACTCCACTTGCTCTAAGACTGCTTGGCAGATCATACTGGTCATGTATTTGGTTTACACTTTAAGCACAACCTTTTTCTCTGTCCCCCAGGTACTGATTCATCAAAACCTCATACATGGAAACCCTAAGACCGTTCTTAACTGTAACTCCAACTGACCCAGCTGCTGGGCTGCGTGTGTGAGCAACATACACAGGGAGAGTTCCTCTTTTATGAGACTGCTGTGCTGCATCATATGGGTAAGCCTATTTAGATCTAGGCTGCTGGCATGGACTCTAAGAAGGGGCTTAAGAACCAAATTTAGTTGAAAGAAGAAGCACTGCTGGGTAATCTGATCACTAGAGAAAGTGGTATGGGCAGTCCATTCGCCTTTTGGTGTTTTTTACTCCGTATTGAGACAGTGGGAGTGTAGGGAGGAGAGTGAAGACACAGGAGACAAGGTTCTGGTAGGATCTGATCCAGGCCAGAAGGGTTTCGGTTTCAGAAACCAAAGCAACTATCTCTTGAAACAAAGAGAAAAGAAATTACTGAGCTCCATGCTGTATTTTTAAGTTACTGGAACTGACATTTAGACATGCATGCAGAAATTGTCTTAGCTTGTGGTTTTCGATACTATGATGGGTAGCTGGGAGAAACCTATGAGTGACTCACGACTGGAAAAGTGGAGCAACTCCCAACTTCTTTCAGCTAATTTCTGGTTGATATAGTAATTACATATATCTAATAATTTATACAATGCCAGTCATGATGCTTGAGTTACATACAGTATGTACTTTAGTCTGAAGAAGAAGAAAAAAAAGTGCATAATAAATCCCAGTGAGAATAGCTGGAGTTCTGTGCCTGACATGTGCTTTCAATGCTAAAAGGTATCTTTGAAACACGATGGACTCTTTGTTCCCAAAACATGTTTTCATGCTGTGGTATTTTTAAGAAGAGATCTAGTAGGTTGATCCTGTAATATAAAACAGAAACAGAATTGGTAACAAGAGATGGTTTTTAATCTAGATTAATAACATTAAATGTTACTGTATTTTGTCAATGCTTCTTCACTTTAGAGCTCAATAATAATAATAAACGATATAAGAAATAAAAGATATAAAAGGACAATATGTGAAACTGAAAAAAGGTTTACAAGTTTAAAGGAGGGATGGAAAAATTCTGACGTCTAAAAAAGGAAAGCAATCCTGTGAGGATAAATAATGAACTATTACTTTCAAAGTCTACATTATTCTGTAGCAAGATGCCACACTAATAAATTTCATGTTAGTTTAACTTGGAAATGCAAGTTCCCTTGCTGCCTTGAAAATCGAAGTTCACTCAACTTGAAGACTGCCTTTGTTTCAACTTAGAAATTAAAGTTAATGAGGTTGATGTAACTACAGTGTTCTAGTTTTGTTAAAGTTGTTCTTTTAGTTGATTTAACTTTGTATTACTTGCTTTAACTTCATACTTTAAGTTAAAACAAATCATTTATTTTCTTTAATAATGCCAGAAACCTTCCTTGCCTAGTATAACAGACATACCTTTCTGCTTTATTTCAACTCACACTTTCAAGTTAAAACAACATAACCACATTTATAGCAGAGATACCGTGGGTGCTTGGGTGGGGCCACCCCAGGGCCCCGTGCAAAATAGCGGCCTCTCTGCTGATCTTGTGTCACTTGACATAAAATGGCCGCTAGTGAAGTGACACGCCGCAGATTAATGGCTGAAGGTAGCCTATTACTGCTCAATGTCTAACACCGTAATACTCCACCTCTTATCAAACGTAACAGTCACTTAACTCATGGTTACAAATGTAAACCAGCACAACAATGACAATTACCAGGCAACAAAACACTACATTCTAAACACACGTTTAATAAACAGAATTCATAAAGTTACATTTGTATTTCGAACAAACTGCAAACTTTTCAGCAAATTTTAACAAAACTCTATTTACCGCCTTGCATCATGGGAATTGGCCAGCCAATGAACCAGTTGCAGTCTTGACTGCAATTGGTTGATAACTTAACTTACATACCTAAGTTCAATCAACACATACATTTTTTTAAATAGTCAACCCAACGAATAAATGCAAGTTTAACTTTCAAAAACTCATAAAGTTGAGTTCAAAATCGACAACTTGTATAAGCTCGTTCAGTTAAAAATAAGAACTAAGTGGACATAACTAAATGGGTCTGTAATATTTTACAGTGCAGAATATTGTAGAGAGGGTAGAGTATAGGGTAGATACAATGAAAAAAAATAAAAAAAAAAAACCTTTGTTGTCATGTTTGGTTTTTGTTAGAAAGAGGTGATGATTTATATTTCTAGTAAATATATCCTATTGTAAGTTGTGCCTAATATTTTGCCCCTCAACTATAACTATATATAACTATAACTAAGACTAAAAAGATGTTATTTCTATTTACTCTTTTTGTGTCCACACCCTTTTATAAAACAGTTACTGAAGCAAATACTGTAGGTTCATTAGTAGCCTGAATGAGTTCATAAACTCTGGATATTCTATGTCTATCTTTTTTTAAAGATATGTTGGTCACAGACAGTTGCATCTTCTTGGTGAACAAAGAGAAAACTAACTCATCATGTTACATTTAGTCTCGCTTTGCCAGACCTTCCTCCACGGCGCTGCCGAGGAGGGCCTGACCAGTCCACACACCATTCCGGGATGGAAGAAAAACGTGCCCTGGTTTATTGGCATTTCTTTAAACCCATCGCAATTGTCTTGGGCGGCGCTAAGCATTGGGCTGAGCCACGGTGCCGCTGCAAAATAGCCTCAGGAAGAAACTTGTTTTGGTGGAACGTGTACGTTCAAAAGTTGTTTTAGTCGTGCAACAGAAAACTCAGATTGGACAGATAGTCTAGCTAGCTGTCTGGATTTACCCTGCAGAGATCTGAGGATCAGTTTAAAATTGCAACACAAAGAAAGCGGAAGGTAATGGACATCCGGCCAAAAAGAGTGAAATCCGGCGGAATTTCCGGTGGCAACGGAGCAATCCCGGAAGCGGATTAGAGACACCGAATATCAGGGACAGATACAATGTTTTTGATATTGTTTCAAACAACTGCACACTTGTAAAGCTGTGCGCCATTTTTATGACTTTTTGGCTCCCATTATTTGTCTATAATCACATTGAGCAGTTGCTCATAATCAGAGCTTCTATTAAACCCACTGAGCGAGCAGCTCCATCTTGGGTTCCCACCTTTCTTTCCTATTTGCTGACACGGTATCTGATTGGTTAGGGTGGGATTCAAGCCCTGCAGAAACAGCTAGAGGTGATAATAGGTTCTGGACAGGGGTCATGGAACCCTCTGGAGGCACAGGCAGCTGTCTCGCTTACGTGTTCGTCTTATCGGACCCAGTTGGGTCAGCTGCGTTGACAACAAAGAGGACTAGAGGGACATCCATGTTGTGCTGGAGAAGTATCAGATAACCAGACGTCTATAGTGACGTTAAAAGGGCAGCGCAGATGGGGGTCGGATAGCGAGTGTCATTTCACTTTCCGGCCAAATATGATCATTTATAGGGTGGGAAAGCTGAATGTGAATGGAGGTACTGAAACGAAATGGAGATTAAAGACCAAAATACAAATGATCGTAAACACTAGGTGTCTTCGACAGCGATACAAGTGTTGAAGGATTTACAACTGTGGAATTTTTTTGATTGATGTTGTTTGAAGTTGCATCATATTAACACAACAGATTGCCAATGGAATATCTGCTTTGTCTGAAAACAGTGGTGCGATGTAACTGCTGCAGGAGTACAGTACATGTATTATACTGTATATATAGTATATAGTATTTCCGTTATGTTTCTTTGTATTCTGCTCCACTATTTTTCAAAAGGAAAATAGACGTTTTTACTCCATGACAATAATGTTACAGCTTTATACTAGTTACATTTTAGATTAAGATTTTACATAAGAAAACATATAATGAGCACATATATACTGTACAATGCACTGATATAGATCAAACCATCGAACAACAGCATATAGTTATAATTAGCTCCAGCATGACCCGCTGCAAGCTTAAAATGGGTCTTTTGATTCATTAGTAACAGATCTTATGATGTAATATATATAACAATATATCAATCACAGGGGCCATTTATCTGAAGAATGAGTATTTCTACTTTTGTCACTTTAATTACATTTTGCTGATAATACTTCTGTACTTTTATTCAAGTAGGACTTTTACTTGTAACGAAGCATTTATTGTTTTATTTGGCACTTTTACTAAAGCAACAGATCTGAATACTTCCCCCACCACTGTCTAATCTGAGCTTTTGATTGCCAGAAAATAAGTAAATAAATAAATCCTTACATTCAAAGCAGGCATTTCTAACTTTCATTTTTTAAGTTCACCTTTGGATCTGAGTGGTCTGTGGAAAAGCTGTAAAAAACAACCAGCAATGAAATATCAGTGCCAGGGATGTGGATCGTACAAAGTGAGTCGACATAGAACTTGGAACTAATGCGGGACTTGACACAGACTCATTCTGTTGAGTCATACTGAATCTAGCCTTAGTACTTTCAGTAACAGCATGGGGTGGAAATGATTTGGTTATTTGAATATGGCTATTGTGAAAGAGTTTTCATCTTTAGAACAATAGAAGCTCTATTTTGAAACAATTAATTGCTGAAATTGTCACCATAGTGCATAAATTACACAATAATTCAGCCAACAACAGCATTATTATTATAAAGAGTTACTTTACAAGAGGTAACCACAACCAGATGGCACTATATTATGTAAAGGGACTGGCAAGGAATGGCCTAACAACCAGCTGTTTGATTCTGCTAAGTCTTTGTTCACCTAAAACTCCTTCGGAGATTCAACGGATTTGCAAAAATACATCCATATATATAATAGAATATTTGAAGAATTACTTTGGTTACTATATTTAAATAAGCTCCAACATCCAGCTCAACAAACGGCTAAACGTCCTGTGAAATCAACTGATTTATGTTCAAAACAATTATCTTCCATGACGGTACAGTGGGATATGAATATTGGAAGGGTTATTTCAGTTAATGTGTTTTGAAGTTTAAAATAAATACAGCTAAACATCCTGATAAGTCAAGTCATTTCTAATGTGGAGTCTCTATAAAGGCAGTAGTAACATGTGACTCAAGGTCCTACACAGTCCATCACCCCTGGGGGATTTTTAGGTGCAGTAATTAGAAGAAATGTTGAAGCTCTGTGTGTTCAAGCTTGTCAACAAGGTGACGGACATCTCCAACAGGTGGGAAGGATATAAAGTAGGGGGGAGTATGAACTCTTTTATCCCGGCACAGAGGGAGAAAGTGGTGTCAGAGGGATTGCCCAAAATAACTTGCCTGGTGTCTGGACAGTGGTGATGTGATGCAGAGCTAACAGGCGAGAGAGACGGATGGGAAGGGGCCACAGGGCAAACTGTAGGTGCTACAGCAAGGGCCATTCCAGGACTGACTTTCAGCAAAGACAATGTCAAGGTTAAAAACTGGCAATAGTTTTTTGTATTCTGCTTGAGGCAATGCAATTGTAATGCAATTAGAAAGAATATGTGTACTGGGAAAAAGGTTGTGGCTTTTTATATTAGGAGGAAATATCCTAATCCAACTTGGAAATGGTTGACATTGTAATCACTAAAATACTGAGCACACTGTAGCACACAACACATGTTCTGGGAGTCATTTCAGGAGGCATAGGATTATTAGTCCGAGAATTCTGAAAGACTTCCTCACAAAGTAATTGCCAGAAGAAAAAAAAATTGTTGAGTGTATTACATCTGTTTTCTCTGTTTTGCTCTGTGAGGCTGTACTTCGACACACGTTTTAACTAAATGCTAATGCCAACATGCTCACGTTGGCGATGCTAATATGCTGATGTTTAGCATGGGAATGTGTATGCATGCAAACATTTGGTAATTAACACCAACTACAGCTGAGGATAATGGGAATGTCATACGTTTTGAAGGTAATCTTAATTAATCTTGCTTGTTAACTAATATTGGACAAATTCAAATGTTGATGTGATGATGGCACTAGATGAGGCTAAGGGATTGTTTTGAATAAATTCTTTGTCTCATTTGCTGTATTGGCTTTCATGGCCTTTTCAAACTAAGCATAGTTAGTCTTTTATTGGAACTTGTTTCTTGGGGAGTAAAGTACTGAGTTCTGTGAGAGATTCTTAACTGACATTTTGACCTTACAAAACTACAAACCCGCCACTTCCTGCCTAATCTCCTTTGCATCTTCCAGCCTCACTGATACTGCTGATCTCCACTGCCTATATTAGCTGACTTATTCTACTGTGTGAATTTCCTAGTTACATTTTGAATTAATCAAATGAGCACTTAACAAGCACTTCCAGAATGTGTCTGTGGCATGTGCAGTGCAAACATAGCCATTCATGAGTGAATGCATTTCCAATGCAAATATTCACTGCTGTAGTTTCCTTTGACACATTATGCCTGGACAGGCAGGGAGATGTATGATGAAGATATATTTTCCTCGACATCAACATGTAACTGAACAGTATGTTTGTGCTACCGAATTGGTCAGCAAACATGAGTGAATGCATTTCCAATGCAAATATTCACTGCTGTAGTTTCCTTTGACACATTATGCCTGGACAGGCAGGGAGATGTATGATGAAGATATATTTTCCTCGACATCTACATGTAACTGAACAGTATGTTTGTGCTACCGAATTTCATTTCCTTCCCCAACCATACCATAGAGGCAGCGTGAGGAAAAAAAAAAGGATTTCTTATTTGAAAAGTGCACTCTGGACACTTTAGACAGATGCATCCACCCCCATGCAGACCAGCAGTTGTACAGACAATTGTAATTCCAAATAAGTCTTAAATTAAGTCTCTGTAAATCCAGCACAGAAGACTTTATTGTAGCTTTTAAGAATATTATCACCCTGTAAATGCTGTCTGGTCTACATTAAGATTCATGGTTATTATTAAGAAATCAAAGGTCCAAATCCAAGAGGATGTCTTCACTTTAAGTCCAGAAATCCCAAAGTATGTTGTTTTTGTAGACGGTGAATTGACTATGTCTAGGTAGATGGATGATAAAATAATATATATATATATATATATATTTTATATTATCAAAGTTAGGTTTCATGCAGGCAACATGTCATGATTTTGTATCTTTGTTATCAGGATGATTGGCACCAATTTTGTTCCCAGTTGGACTGAGACAGATGAGTGTATCTGCGGTAGACACTTTTGTTGGCTACTGTACTATAGACATAATCATAGTTTTTTTATGTAGCACATTCAAGGGGAAGGAAAATACACAGCAGACACTTTAACTCTATCCCCTGGCCTGTTATGAATGTATATATATTGAAAACAAGCCAAGAAAACCAGAAGATAAGAGTTTCTAGAGCCATGCTTTGTGCGACTCCCAACTGACACCATTCCTGACTTTTACAAAAACGCATTAAGCTTCTCCCCAAAACACTGATAGCATGTAAGTTAAATGAGTGGAATATTATTACAGACACACTTCATAGAATAACCCAGATGATTTATAGTAAATACTTACACATAGTCCCAAACTGCAAACAGTCCTCTGTGAGTCCTTACTCTACAAGGTTTCAATGAAAAGATGAAAAAAGCAGCCATGTCTCAGTAACCCTATTAGCATTTTAAACCAATAATAAGCATCACAAATTTGAACACTTTCATGCCAATTCTTCCTAAAAAACTATTCTTGGCAAGATGGAAAAGTGTCTGAAACAGATGATGCGCCACTAAAACCCTCCACTGAAACCCATAACAGGGAAAATATGTTAGTGGGACAAACGCTTTGTAAGGACTGATGCCACCAGTATGAAGAAACACTTTAAATTATATATTACATTTTATATGATTCATATAAGGATTTGAGAATTCATATAAAAAAATCAGAAAAAATTAGTTAGAGATAAACTAAAAAGTGGATTAGAGTACTTAAACCTTCCCTTTAAAGTAGTGAGCCATTAAGATAACATACAATTTCATCTAGCATGGTCAGAAGTGTGTCAATATGCAACTCTGAAAAAACATGGAAGATTTATCCTGAAGATAACATAAAAAACTAGTAGGACATTGCGCAAATGTGCTGCTAAGAGAAGTGGCTGCCCTAATGAGTCATATAACAGTGGTCAACAAAGTAAACCCTTCCCAAAGCAATTTATCCAGCAGCTATGAGCTCCAATTCCTCAGATCAGCCTAAAGCATGATACAGCAGAAGATTAAGAAAGAAAGAAAGAAAGAAAGACATGTAGATGTAGCTGCAAACAGCAATTTCATATTCAAACCACTCATTGTATTCATGTCCAAGTAGAGGAATTAAAAAAATAAATAACAAATACACATTAAATATGGCACAGATGATCTGTAACTCAGAGTTGAATGGATCTAGTGTTTCCACTGGCTTAGTCATTAATACAACTGCAATCTATTAGACGTTTGGTTTTCATTGGCTTTCATTGCCAGTACGGTTGTCTGTTTCGATGAAACTGTGTGGTGTGCATATTCAAAATAGGTTGACTCACAGCTCAACTGATTCCATAACAATCACACGCCAATATTTGGTACTACTATATTTGCTACGCTAATATTTCCCATTTAGATTCTGAATATACCACATACTTGACTGGCTGTACTTGACATTCAGAACATTGATATAGCAGCAAACAAATATTTGCTATGTAAATATATAGTTGAGTAATGGCGTCCTGAGCAGAGAATGAAGCCACACACTCCTTCTGTGTGTGTGTGGTAATCTGATCTGTAATCCGTTCTTTGTTTTGATAGCCGGCCCGCACGCGTGTATGTTAGTGCATGTGACTGTGAAAAAAATGTAGGTATTTCACATATGTGGAGGAAAATCCCAGCCCATTGTTATTTTCTTCAGCCCCGACACTTGGTTAAATAGATTTAAGAGTTATAGTTTTTTGGCCTCAGTGGTTTCTATAAAATGCATTTGCAAGAATGACGAAATTTTTTGCACAAGTATGAAGTAAAATGGATCTCAACTGTGTTTTGCATACAAAATCTTTATCAGCAAAGTTGAGTGAGCCAACTATGAGATGCAGTTGAATGATGATAATTTATCTGCAAGCGTCTAGCAGCTATGACTATCAGATACATGTAGTGGAGTGAAACGTACATTTCCTGCTGAATTATAAACTCAGTGGCCACTTTATAAAGTACACCAGTGCCATCAAATACAACTGTTCTGCTATAAAAAAAGTCTACTTTTTAAATGCCTATTTTCAGTTTTTGTTGACACTCTAATGTTGGTGTTTATTAAATTGTGTGTTACCACTGAGACTATAGTTATGTGATGGTATTGGACTGCATCATATTGAAAGGTGTTTCTAATATTCTGTCTCCCTTGTGTATGCAAATGAGAAGGACGCAACTGAAACACCTCTCAATATCATGCAGTCTAGTAAAGCCACCCTTTATGACCTCAATAATAGGCATAAACATAATCAAATTTCCAAATTCCTGCAAATGTCAGTGAAATTATAAGCTTTATAAAGAAAGATGTAGTGGCAAATTCAAATACAAATACGGGACTTTACAGTAAATGTGCTGTCTATTAAGATGCTGGTGGTGAACAGAGATGAGCAAGGAAATTACATTGTAATACTGTACATAAATGGAGAAATAATATTGTCACTATAATAAATGTACACCAGTATGTAGCCCAGGACATACACAGTAGCTATAATGTTCCCTTTAGAAACACGTTACCACAGTGAGTTTTCATCGGGGATTATTAGGCTTCTATAACAGAACGATGACATTAACAAGGGCGGCGGACCTATTAGCTTATTGTGTTTTACACGGCTTAGTGAACTCCACTCCCATTCACTGCGATGTGTGTTTGACAGACGGCGGTGAAGGCGGAAGGAAATATGAACCTATGCGCTGCACGATGCCATCAACCCCCCCCCCCTTCTCTGAACACCGATTACTCCAGCCGACAGACACACTCACACTGACACACACACACACTTGACATAAACTGAGCACAACAGCACAGCCACACAGAAGACCAGGGAGAAAGTGCCTTTTACTCGTTTCTGCAATATTACACCGTGCTGCCTGAATGTGACGCGACAACACTGAACGACAACGCCGACCGGTGAGTACATTCTTTTTTTTTTTTTCATTTATTGGACAAGAATATAGTCGAAAGTGAAAATAAATGTATAGAATTAAATTCCAATGGCAACAGCAACATGGAAAACAAGACTAGTTATTGCGCACCACTAGGGATCACCCATGACATAAAAGTCACTGTGAGACATTCTATTTGCCGCCAAAGTTGCATGTTGACATGGAAATTAGGACATTTCTGGGCACAAAAAGCGACTGGAAACTAAATTTGACTCTCAGAGGTAACCATCGCTCGGAATGTTCTCCTGATGTGATGTAAAGTAGGCTAGCCTACGTTTTATTGATAGATTTATTATTTTCCGTCACGCTTGATTGATGCGTCATTATGCATTATGGTGCACACGAGAAGAGGAAAGACCAGGAGGATGCACTGTCTATCCCATCCAGGACATGACCCCACTTAGGCTACTGGCTTTGACATGCTTTTCTTTAGAGTAAGGTGCCTCTCTCACTGATGTAATTTGAACGAGTGTGAACATCTGTGAAGTAAGGGTTGAATAATTTGCTGGAAGCTCAGCAGTGGTAGCCTTAGTCAACATTTATTTCTTGGACGTTGTTTAATGGTTCAGTAATTTCCAAAGTGCACCCTCTCAGAGCACCGGAGGATTTAAGGTGGAACTCAGTAACTCTTATAAGAGTTGTTTAACTTCACCAGTTGTTTTTAGTGGTTAGCCCAATGACTGTTGTGATTGCAGGTTTCTCCCATGGTTTCACCCAGTTGTCCCTCCACCTACACTGAAAAAATGTTCCACACAGAAAGTCTTTGTAAATTCTCAAGTAAAGTTCACTTCCCCAATAAGAGTTTTTTTATATTATTATCAAAAATGCTCAAGTAAATATTACTGGCAATTCTCTTTCTTAAGAAACAAGATGTACTCATTCTTTCTTAGTCAATTTCACTTAGTCTACCTTAACATTTACTCACAAACCCATATACAAATGATTGGTTTTCAGGATTATTTAATTCATTCAATATTTAAGTAATATTTATATGATATTTAATTTGTGTTCCAACAGCTAGTTGCTTACTGTAGTCAAAACATATTCAGTCAAGCATTAGTAGACAAACATTTCCCAGAACATTTACTAAAAGGTGAACATTTGCAGAGATAAAATGTCCAATAAAAGGCTCAGAAGTGTAACTTTAAAGTACAACAGACTTGCACAACATTTAAGTGCAATTAGACACATTACGTTCTTCCAAAAGGTCTTTCAAATTGAAAATCTTCAACAGGGAAATCCAACAAGAAATGTTACAGTTCACAATGTGTTGTGCAATGGCTCTTTCTTGAGCTGGATGTACTGAAAAAGCCTTAGTCAACCTTTTAAAGTCATCCTGAACCTCTTTTCTCTCAATGATTCACATGTGGGCAGGAGTGTGGCCTTGTTGCATTTCCACTGGAGAGCACGTTGAGCATAGTCTTCTTTGCTGACATCTTGTAAAAATAGAAAAAATGAAAGAAAAGAAGCAAACCGTTTACCACCACGGGCAGGTTTACAAAAAGAAAAGAGGTAAAAACAGGTAACAAATGAGAACAACTGAGAACTATGGCATCATGTGAGGCGCCTGCATTAAGTGTGGGAGTGGGCGTGATTTGCCCCGTCTGCACCCCCGCAATATCCACAAGTCATATTTTATACTTTAGTCATATTTTATATTTAAAACAGCAAATTTCTACAAATGTCCATGTTTGAGTAAGCCACTGAAGATAATGCCAGGAACCCTTATGGAGGCCTAACGTTACTGTCTGCAGGATCTTGGTGACAAGAGTGAAACAGAAATCAAAAAGTTACTTATATTAGCTGCTAAATAAGTGTGGCATTTCGGCTAGCAGTAGGCTATATAGCATGTATGAACTCTTACAAGTTTTGTCGAATTAAAAAGTAGCAGCAAGTGGCGGGCACGTTTGCAGTCCGATAACTAGCTAGCAGGCTAAACTGATAGCTAATGCTACTGTTAAGTATTCAGTATTTGAATAGTGAATAAGGCAGACAAGCCAACAGCAACATACAAGGTTAATTAAGCACATAACCTACCTATATTGCTCCATATCCACAAATAGTCTCTCAAATGAGCGACCACATTGTCCTTCGGTCAAAGCTCACTGTGTTCCAACCATGGACTGTTATGCCACGTTCTATTTACCGCGGAACTCGGAAGCCGGATCTATGACGTCATACCCGAGTTAACTATTGTTAGCAATACCAGTTGATAACAACGCATTACGCCGTTTTTTGTGCATGCAAACAGCGTAACAACATGTCCACAGATAGAAGTTGGACATGCCTGTGTGAACAACCGATTTAGTGACACAATGGGGCAGGTTTCCGACTTTGACCTCGTTAAAACCGAGTTCCGAGGTAAATAGAACGCGGCATTAGTCTACGATAGAAACTAACTATAGAAACAACTTCTTTTGCAACCGCACATGTCGCCCCCTGTTGGAAGTCAGATAGAATGGTTTAAGGCACTTCCGCATTTGCATCACTTCGCTGAACCGGATGCTCTGTCCATTAATATTTACGGTGTGTGGTTCCAACATGTCTCAGTGTGTCTCTGAAGGTGAACAACGCTAACAGTCCTCTGATGTCACACGCTGAGTGCACGCGAGGTTGCCATGCTCACTCCTATTGCCCTAGTACATTTTACTTTGTTGGATGAGGTCAATACAATAGTTTAGTTCATATTTTTTGGCATGAATAATCAAATTTACACATGAAAATGAACCAAGCCCAACAAGTCATATTTAGCAATAAGAATAGTCTCTTACACTCAAGTTTCCTGTAAATGCTTATCTCTATGGGTTTTGAGGTCAACATTAAACTATTTCTGGTGTGCAATGATGCAAATAAAAAATGTTTAAAAAAAATATATTATGCTGTTTCCTGTTGGGCTACCAGATCCTGGTTAAGGCTGATCCTTTTAAGCAAACACTAGCTGCACAAAGGTTACAGACACAATGAAAAGGTGTGTCCACATTAAAGTATGCAGGCACGTACTTAAGTAGCGTTACAGAACATTTAGTTTTGTTTTCACTTTTGTGTGTGCCACCTTCTTTGTGAGGATATACTGATCATTTTAACTTACTATGTGGCTTGGAATTGTTGCCCACATTCACATGTACAGTAGTGGTGTAATTTCTTTAGAGAAGAAACCGAACACTTTAATGTCTGCATGTTTTAGGCGGTGTCCCTACAGCATTACATTATTTAACATCATATTTATAAACATTTATTAGAGGATCAGCCCCATGAGATGCAACATCTCGTTTTCATGGGGATCCTCCGGATCATGTATAGAGCAACAGAACAGCAGAACAACAGAGTAGATACAAACAAATAAAAAAACAAACATAATAAAAAACACGCATGCACACTCTACACACAAATAAGCTCTCAATAATATCCCTACCCCCATCCCTATCACATGTAGAATGTCTGAAAAACGACTAATTTAACATATAACACAATATTCCCACATATAACTGACAAAGTTGACATCACAATGGACATTTACCATTATATATAACCTACACACATACATTACATAATACATATTAATTACAAATCTGAAAATCTAGAAAACAAAGACAAGTATTATGAAGATGTGATAACAGAGCAGTTCGGAACAGAGGAAAAGACGTAAGCGAGCGAATAGATGCAGGAAGGCAGTTCCAATCACAAGGAGCTCTAACACAGAAAGCATACTTCCCAACTTCTCTATTTACTCTAGGGACAGTAAAGAAGATCTGTCCATTGTGACGAAGGCTATATTGTTAACTGTAAGGCACTAAATATTGCGATAAATAATATGGATATTGAAAGTAAATACATTTAAAAGTGAACTGAAGCCAATGATATTATCTTCTGGCTGAGGGTGCAAGCCAGGACAGCTTTTCATACATTACACAATGATGTGTCCTATAGGGGCAGCAAAGGACGAATCGGCACAGGCTGTTGTATATCACATCAAGAGAATGTAGACAAGTGGCAGTAGTGTATATAATATCTGCATAGTCCAGAATAGGTAGCAACAACTGAGAAACTATTCTTCTCCTAACCTGATAGTTAAAGCAGCCTATTGATTGATATAATGTTTTAAGCCGAAAGCTAAGTTTATTGTTAAGCGCATGTACATGAGCTTTAAATGAAAGATCAGTTTCCAGCCAAACACCAAGATATTTAAATTTTTTGGTTGGCTCAAGTGGAGAAGAATCCAAACAATTAACAAGATAAACACCAACTGTGTCTCAAGCTCCATGCAGAGACTTTAAAGAGAGGAAAACACAAACCACTGTACACATTTTAGATAAAAGATCTATATCTCATTGCCCCGGCTGTTACCAACTGACCAAAATAGAGAGGACCTTTAGCTGATGAGTTCCCTCTTGTATGGAGCAGAGTTCCACAAATGTAGTGATGACAGACAGCTGAGAAGCATGTTGGTGTGAGGATGACAGTGATGTATGCCATTTTCCAGGCAAAACTAGCCTAACAGTGGCAGACTTCTACAAACAGTTTATAAACAGTTGATTATGAAGAACAACTTTAAAAAATTGAATTAAATGATGAAAAGCAGCACAAATCCTTCCAAACATTGAGGAATATTGAACTGCCTGTTAGTATAAAGTTAGCTGCGACTGGGATCATGTTATCATTAAACCTGTGGCCAAGTTCAATGCCACGCTGAATGATTATCTGTCATTGTAGGCGATAAGCGAAGAATAATGTCGCAGGAACTCTGCATGAGGTCATCTATTTGTCGCTCTAGCAGTTCAGTATCTCCCTAAAGACAAACAAAAGTCAGCTTATACTCAGTCAAACATAACTGAATGAATCAGACTATTCAGAAGTTGTTTTTTTTCATTTAATAACTCACGAAGGAAGCTGAAAGGTTTATCTTGTCCTGAACAGCTCTGCCAGTGGCTTCGCTATCCATTAACTGCCTCAGCATGTGAAGTGTCTTGAGGGAACACTAAGAGGGACTGCCACATTTCAATAACCAAAGATTGTGCCAATGACAGTTGCTGTGGCTTTTCTGAAATAGCGAGCGGGGTGTCTCAGGGGTTACATATAGATAGCAAATGTGATTCCAGCTGCCACTGTGGCATCCAAGTCTTAATGATAGGGCAGTTGATTGAGTGGAGTGTTTCTCCTCGTACGCTTTGAGCTATGTATCGAGTTGCTGGACCATTGTTGATCAGAGATACTTTTGCCGTAACATTAAATAAACAGCTGATGAGGATTACACAGCTGTTGCTCCATACTCCAACAGAGGCTCTTAATCATGCGAGTGTGTGTGTGTTCTTGAACTTCTATTCATGTGAGAACTATTTATTGTTTGATTTGGTTTTACTATTTCAAACACATCTATTCACCATGCTCTGTAATGTGTTTTCTATATTGCAATGTTGAAGACCTGCTTTTCTGGTTCTGCATGCTGTTCCTGTTAATAGGTTGTTGTTACTGGTAAACTAAGGTCACCAAGATTGTCGATTAAGAGACCAGTCAACAAGACATATATTACACCTGATGATACAAGCATTAGATAATCCATTACAAGGAGACCCAGTAATAAACCCCCCCCGGAAGACTGGCGTTAGACTTTAAACCAGGAAAGATGTTGTTTTTCTTGGTGCTGCCGTTTGTGACTGCATCACCAAGTGCAGGATTTGGGACAGAGCTGACAATCGTGATGGTATTAATAGTAACGTCATTTCAGTGATTGACAACCACATACATAGGGTTGGCAGTTGATGAAGTGGTTAGTTCAGTGTCAGGATGTAGTAAAGGTGAGAAAGCAGACGTAAAAGTCCTCAAAGTCCTCACAAGTATAGTTAGACACATGTACTGTGTGTGCATGTGTGGCAGTCATTGCGTTTGTGTTTGCAAACCTAGTAGTGAGTGATTAAAGACCGAGCTTCCCACAGCCTTTTAGACAGGCTGAAATCTCAGTGATTAGGCTGCCGACCACACAGTGTGGAGCCGGGACAGCTGCAGCTGGTTATCAACGGAGCGTTCAGAGAAAACCTATTGAAACCGATCCCACTGTTCAATTCTACCAACTAGTTTATATACTGAATACAAAATGCAAGGAAAGCACTTTGCTTGCCCTCTCTTACACAAATATACTGTATATACAGCCATAACACAATGCTACTTTGGCTAGGGAACCTTTGTATAGCTGTTTTGTATACAGTTTCTTCTGACAATCGTTCAAAACAAAACTATTTTCATCACTAGGAAAATGTCTGAAGCACAGATTTGTTGGTTTCATTACAGCTATTACAACAAATGTAGAATAATATATTACAATTACGTTTTCCACCCTCAAGGCCAACTTCCTCCGCTATATAGAGCGAAATAAAGAAGGTTGTTACAATGTATTTATTTTACCGTTTACCTACCATGTGTTGGAAACGGGCACATCTGAATGCCATTCTTGAAATGTGCAGAGTAAGCTAAACTGACGGTCTGTTGAGGCTGAACCTTCAGGAAATTATTCTCTAAAAGCCAAAAACAACAAGCTGCCAGAAATAAGGAGAGTGGGAAGTTCATAGAGCACGAGGAGGAGGCGGGGGAAGATGGACCCATTTCAATACTCTCCAAAATAGTAGCGAGGATGCACACTGGGACCATTATGTGAAAGCGTGCGCTGATTTTGAAATCCCTGTCATGGTTAGTCGGCAATTTCCTTCTTCCAAAGCCCCTGAAGATGACTCTCATGATGAAAGATCAATTATTTGATCCCTAGCATTTACTGTACTCTGAAGATCATATGTCATAGATAATGCTTTGTGGACCTTGGACAGAACGAGACGCTGCTACTATAGAGAGGAGTCGAGAAGTGAAAAGTGTACCGAGGTCTGAGTGCATTGAGCAAGCAATCCAATGTGAGCATCTCTCTGGTAGCAGATTCACAGCAGATCATTAACCACATGCAAATGTTACATGGTGAAGTAGCTACAGAGGAAATACAGACTATTTTCCTATTTAGTTTGTTGTAATATTTTACTTTGGACAAGTCAGAGGTGAGATAACAGTAACCAGTGAATCACAAGGCATATAACAACAACCAAGCAACTAGCGACAAGATTAGACCAGTCTGAAACTTTTCTGTAAAGACTCCTACACATGTGGAATGAAAGTACATTTTGTAGCTTTGCTACATTCGCTGAGCGGAGGGCCAGCATATAAGCATATAGCATAATGTGGTCTATTTCAAAACCACATCTGGTCACACCTTTTTCTTGTCACATTCTCAACCCTCATTGATGGAGTTCTCTAGTTCGAACTAAACCGAAACTATAGTGTATTTAAGATATTGAATGTACGGATAAGTTGCGAGGCTTGGATTAGACTGATCCTATATGTGTATGGGCTGATCATTCAAAGAAATACATTGATAGACTGAAGCTGAACATGCTGGCTTTCCTTTTTTCACCCTATTTGAGAGTCTGAGTTGTCTTTTAATGTAAAGACTGTGGCAAGAGAACAAACATTTCTGTCACTAGTTTTAACATAATTTTGGCTGGTTTACTGTAATGTCTTCTGCAGTGGAGGAAAAGTACAGTCTGGTATATCGTACCGATTACTATCTTTGTATTAGCATTTTATAGCGGGCTCAACAGTTGAGTAGTCAGATAACTTATGTAAGACTGCCCTCTATGCAAATGACCAGTGACTAAATAAAACTGGTTCTGTTTGGATGCCCTAGCCTATTGCCTTCCCTTTTTCACAGCTGTTCTGTTGCTTCACTCGGCTTTTGCGATAAGACTGTTTTTGAAGTGCATCTCAGATGACTCATTTCTGTCGGATATTATATTTCGGGAATTTTTTACTCTTGGCTCTCCTAAGATGGATTTTTTTTAAACGTGATAATAGCTCATTCAGTTGTTCACGCAGATTATTAATATCCATTCTATGCATCCAGTGTCTTGAAAAGGTGATTATATAACCAATGTAATTATAGTTTGCCATCTTACATTATTTAAAATCCTGACTGTTTTTTTACAACTCTTTTGTGTGACAGTTTGAGGTGGGCTGGCTGCAGTGATGTCCAGATCCACAAAATCAGCCTCGAGGTCTCGGAGCCGCTCAAGGTCCCGGTCAAAAACCCGGTCAAAGACCCGCTCCACCTCTCGCTCCAGAAGTCGCTCCCGATCCCGGTCCAGGAAACGCCACTACCGGTAGAGTACCATTTTATGAACAATCGTCCTCTCTGAATAACCTATTGGCTTTATTGTGTTTCTGTGGTCAGGATCAACTGTATTTTGCTCGATTGTTGAAGATGCTTCTGTGTTGCCAGACCACACTTATTAAAACAAGGTTTGATAACTTGATTCTTGAAAAAGGTATTATACAGCACATATAAATGAAGAATGCCTTGACCCACCTAATGCTTAAAGTATGAATAACTGTGATGAAGGAAAAAAAAAAAAACTAGCAGCAGCAGGTGCAGCAAGTAAAGGGCTGGGGCCTCGTTATGCACTATGATGCAATATCAGTATTGGTCATCCAAAATTTCTTGCTAAGCTCCTTTTCCACTTAAAATCTATCAAGTAAATCTTGTCTCAATGAGCTGAGTATGCAATGTGCTGGTACATTTGGCATGTAAAAATATATATGTGCAGGGCCAGTTATTTCTGTGTTCTGTTATAATCAGCGTTTCCTGTTAGCGGCATATTTGTTGATTTCCATTATGCAAGATATTGTCTTGTCCTGGACATTGGTTCTCATGAACTCACAAAGCTGGTGTGGCGTGTTAATGGATTTGGGTCGGACTCAAACTCTGGAGTCGGCTTCGGTTTTCAAGAGGAAATTGATGTTTGAGAAAGAGTTCAGCTGCCGGTTTGTGAATTTACTTTAGTTAGAGTGAATATTTTTGCAGTTTGCATTGCGTGTGGACATTTCCATATTAGTTGACCTCAGTGGCATATGATAATCAAGAGGGCAGCATGTGTTGTTGCTTGGTTTGCTTAAATACAAATGCCCTGGTTGTGGGGTTATCTGCTGGCTATGATGTGCCTTTGGAAGAATAAGTAAGGCTTCACTCTAATGCCTTTGCAGTTTCTGGCAGAATGGCTGTGGCAAGGCAGTAAAATGGCAGGGCAGCTCATTTCCTGGCAGTGTCGCAGTACGTATTAAAATTAGCATAAAGAAGAGACATGGAAGGAATCTAATGGTTTACTCTTCCTGAGCCCACCTTGCACATGTGCAAATGGGTTTGGGGTTACACTGGAACTGTAGCAAGCCTGAAAGAACACGTTTGCATAAGTTGTATATAAACACTCACACATTTTATTTCCCCACTTCTTTTTCTTCTTCAAAACACCTCCAACATGTTGCCAGGTCCGATGACTTAACACAGACAAAGCTTTTTTTCTGGACTCGCCTCTCACCGTCAGCATCTTTTGCATTGAATCACTTCAGTAGTTAAATCGGCCACAGAAGCAGACTGTGTCTCAGCAAAACATTTAAACTTTCCTTTGTGAATTATCTCATGTTTAATAAGTGAATCTATAGTGTATCTTGCTGAAAAATTACATTAAGACCACAATAAAATGTCAATATATGCAGTATGTTGGGAAAGAGTCAGAATACTAAAAGTCTCACTAAACTGGTTGAACAGCCAGTACAGCTGGCCAGCGTAGAGTCAAAGGATTGGAGTAGAAGTTTTTTTTTTTCCTCACAAAGTCCATGTGACTCTCTGCTCCACCAGAGTTGGCCAGAGGAGATGTAGTATCTGTAGCTCGCACTGTGAGTGTGCAGTGCTGCTCAGTGCGCTGCTTTCTTTACTCACTCTGTATTCCAATGCAAAAACACACTTGGTGAGTTTTGTGCTTTTTTAGCCTTTGTATATGGCTTTAGCATGTTTTGCATGTAGTGTGGTACTGCTTTGCTCTGTCCATTTAGAGTACTGTTCTGCAATATATTGTAGGCGTTGTATGCATTTGTAAATGTCTTAATATACCTACATATTTCAGAAGGTCTTTTATATTATTTTATATTTGATTATAATAGGGAAACTGGCTGAGCAGTTACTTTTTATTTATTAATAGTTGTAGAAAAGTTGCTGAAGATGTAGCTGTAAAGGAAATACTTAAAGAACATACAGAACTAGTTTGATGTCTAACTGTGGATGTTGTGTTGACATGCGTCAGGCTTAAAAAGAGCATGTTGGACTGATAAAAACGCGGTTTTAAATAAGGGAACATGCTGTATCGTGGTTCGTGGTTTTAATTTTAAAACTATGTTTAAGGTTCAGGCTAGAGAACAACATCAGAAGTGCAGCAGAGCCACCATGTGGCCTAGTCCGACCCTGCAGCCTGTGGGCTCCTACATACTAAATGACAAATGGATGCAACTGTATATATATATATATATATATATATATATATTTATTTATTATGCGTTTTATGGTAGTTTGATACGTATGAAAAAAAGAAAATCTTGGAGCTACACTTTCACGTCTCTGTAGTTTTGCTTATTTAAAGCTAATGTACTTGCACTTACTACTTGATGTCTGGAGTTTGCACCTTCAGGGTTGAAAGCACTTAATTGGAAGTCGTTTTGGATAAAGAGTCAGCTAAATTACATGTAATTGTAATGTATGTCTTCTCCATATGTTAGGCCAATGGTTAGCCTGACTTGTTATATGAAATAACCACATGGGAAAGCTTATTTTTTATACTCCTATGGGAATTAAATACTTGACAAATGGAAAGTACTGAGTATTTTCTCATTTTATCAAGAACTGAAGGGCAAAATGAACATGTGCAAGAATCAGAAGGTAAAGAGTTGTCCAAACGGACGGAAAATATTGCTGTAATGGGCGCCTGGGTAGCTCACCTGGTAGAGCGCGCGCCCATATATGGAGATTCACTCCTCGACGCAGAGGCCGCAGGTTCGACTCCGAACTGCGGACCTTTGCTGCATGTCATACCCCCCTCTCTCTCCCCTTTCATGTCTTCAGCTGTCCTATAAAATTAAAAGGCCTAAAATGTTTTTTTTTTTAAATGCAATGGAAATGATATTGGAAATGATATCGTTTTGACAATATATATCCTCATATCGCCCTACCATATGATCACATATACACGTGTCTGTTTAAAAAAAAAAAATCATTTTGAGAGTGTGTCGATGCTGTGAGTTACAGTTTTAGGTAGTGTTGTATAAGATTGTAATACATTCCTTTGAAACCCCCCAGAAATATTTTTTGTTGTCATGTAGGTATATACAGCGGGGAAAATAAGTATTGAACGCATCAATATTTTTTCCCAGTAAATATATTTCTGATGGGGCTATTGGAATGACATTTTCACCAGATGTCAGTAACAACCCACGTAATCCACACAAATAAATCAAAACATGTATGTCCATGACAAAAGTTATGTGTCATAAAGTGGAATGATAATGGGAATAAATATTGAACACATGAAGAAAAAGTGGAGTAAAACGGCATGGGAAGCCAATAAACCAGCTGAAATCTGTCAGTATTTAGGAATCAATACTGCCCCCTATTAGTGCAAATTAATTTCAACTGGATTAGTCCTAATTGATGGCCTATAAAACAGTCCCTCCAGAAAAACGCGATTATGCGATCGCATAATTCAATGCATAATCAGCCAAAGTCCGCATATTCATGCGGGGGCCGCATTTTTTCAAATATGCCGCACTTTCGCCACATAAATTGCCGATTTCCGCGCAAAATATGCGGTGCTTGCATAATTTCATAATCCCCGCATTTTCGTTGCAAAAAAGTCACATATCTTAGCAGAAAGTTGAAAAAATGTTGCGTTTACTTCACCATAGACAGTATACTTCACACAAGAGCAGCCATTTTCCCCTGTTGCCATGGGAACATTATGAAGTGACATAATTACGCGACGTGAACATCATCGAAAAGCAGGTGTTGGAGGTTGAATTTGACATGTACTCTGAGTCTCTTAAGTTGGTATCCAATAAGAAAGCTATCTTAATATCTGATTCATAAATTACTTTGTTTAAGTGCTCCTGCTGTCTATATTATTAACGATTTTTGAAAGTCGGTCTCTTTTGTATCTTTTATTTCCCTCTGTTTAGACTATTACTTTTATTTTTACTTTAAGATTATATTATTTGTATATATTTTGTATCTTATTTGTCTACTTATTGCAATGACTGAATATCTGTAAACTATTTTTGGAAATTAAGTTTTAAAAAAGCAGGGTGTTGGGGGAATCACTTTTTCTTCTCTTTTTCATCAAACCGCAGTTTTTGCAAGTTCCCGCAATTTTTGCAAGTTCCCGCATTTTTTGCAAGTTCCCGCAATTTCATCGCATAAAATTGCATAAATAGCCCGCATATTCCATCGCACTTTTTAATAAAACGTGCCGCATAATCAAGGATTTTTGCCCGCAACAATCACAAAAAAACTTTTTCTGGAAGGACTGCTAAAAAGGTTTCTCATTACCAAGGTGTCACTCAAGAAGCATTGGGTAAAAGCAAAGAGCTGTCCCAAGACCTTTGCAAGCTTATTGTAGAAAAACATACGGATGGCATTGGTTACAGACGAATAATCTAAACTTTTGAAAGTTCCAGTGAGCACTGTTGGGACCATTATCCGGAAGTGGAAAGAACATAATTTCACCATTAACCGGCCACGACCAGGTCTCGCAAGATTTCTGACAGAGGAGTCCATAGAATACTTAGAAGCGATGTCGAAGAACCAAGGACAACTCGTGGAGATCTTCAGAAAGACCTGGAAGAAGCAGGTACAGTGGTTTCAAAGAAAACAATTAGTAATGCACTCAACCGCCATGGCCTCTATGCACGCACACCACGCAAGACACCACTGTTCAAGAAAAGGCATCAGCAGCAGCTCGCTTAAAGTTTGCTGCACAACATCTGGACAAGCCAATGGCATACTGGGAGAATATAAACTGGTCAGATGAGACCAAAATTTTACTTTTTGGCTGTCATAGCATACACCATGTTTGGTGGAGAAATGGCACTGCACATCACCCTAAAAACACAATACCAACAGTGAAGTTTGGAGGTGGGAGCAACATGGTGTGGGGCTGTTTTTCAGCATCTGGCACTAGCAGACATCATATAATTGAAAGAAGGATGAATGGAGAAATGTACCGTGACATTCTTGATAAGAATCTGCTGCCATCCACCAGGATGCTGAAGATGAAACGAGGGTGGACATTTCAGCAAGACAATGATCCCAAACACACGGCCAAGGAAACTCTCAATTGGTTTTAGAGAAAGTAAATCAAGCTGTTAGAATGGCCCAGTCAATCACCCGACTTGAATCCAAATGAAAACCTCTGGAAAGAACTGAAGATCAGAGTTCATAGAAGATGTCCCCGGAACCTTCAAGATTTGAAGACCGTTCGTGTGGAAGAATGGGCAAAAAAAAAATCACAGCTGAGCAATGTGTGCGACTAGTTTCTTCATACAGGAGACGTCTTGAAGCGGTCATTACCAACAAATGCTTTTCTACTAAGTATTAAAGCAAGTGTGTTCAATACTTTTTTCCTGTGTCATTTCACCTTATTACACACAACTTAATTTATGGACTTATTTGTTTTGATATCTTTGTATGTGTGGATTACTTGGGTTGTTACTCACATTGGTGAAAATGTCATGAAATTTTCACGATCACCCCATCAGAAATATCTTTACTGACAAAAATGTTTAATACTTATTTTCCCCGCTGTGTGTGTGTGTGTATGTGTATATATATATATATATATAGTGCTGTCAAACGATTAAAATATTTAATCGCATTAATGTCATAGTTAACTTGCAATTAATCGCACATTTTTATCTATTCTAAATGTCCCTTGATTTCTTTTTGTCCCATTATTTTTTTCTCATTTTAATGCTCTTATCAACATGGAAAAGTGGATCGGCTTGCTTTGTGCTTTTGTCGCCTGGCTTTGACGAGGGGGTGGAGAATTCGCATCAGCTGTGTGCTTGGCCATCAAGTGGTATTTCAGACTGGACGTGCTGCAATGATAGTTCAGTTTACAAAAAACACAGATCACTTCTTGTCTTGTCAATGGAACCATTTGGCAACTTTATTATTCTGAATCTTATTGGCATCCATTTCGGCGTCTCGTGCTCGCCATCCACTCAAAACGTAACGTTAGCCTACTACTCTTTGGCCGGGTCGCAAGTGTGCGTGGCGTGCCTGTTGTTTTGTTCCCGGTCTAGCTAGATCTGCTGTGGTGTTGTAGTTGTTCTAACGTTACTAGTTGTTGCAACAGCATGTGAAAAAAACAACAAAGTTTGCTAGGCCAAAAAGAACGTTAATCTCGCGATAAAAAAAATTGGCGCCATTAAAATGGGTTTGTGTTAACGCGTTTAACTGACAGCACTTTGGCAATTCATTTGAAAATGAAATAATAACAATGTCCTTTCATTTTCCCTTTGCTTTCGCTCACAGCTCTAGGTCTAGGACACGGTCAAGATCTCATTCTCCATCTCATAACCGGGAGAAGAAATATCCGAGGGGATACCAGAACGCTCGTGAGTTCCGGGGCTACCACCGCGGCTTCCGGAGGCCGTACAACTTCAGGGGCCGAGGGCGGGGCTACTTTCAACGTGGACGCTACCAGCGTGGTGGTGGGGGTGGTGGCTATAACAATAACAATAACAACTACTTCCGCCCCAACTGGAAGAATTACAAGCAGTACCCTCAACAACAACAGCAGCAGCAGCAGCAAAACCATTCACGAGGACGCTCCCACAACTTCCAGCAGCGCTCAGGAAGCCCCACTCGTGGTCACTCTCACCACTCTGACCGATCCTTGTCGCCATTATCCAGACACTCGCAGCATTCTTCCTCTTCCTCACACTCCTCTCCCAAATGCAGGCCAGCCTCGTTGCTGACGAACCAAAACTCCAAAGATGTGAAAGAGGAGCTCTCGGCCTCCAAGGAGATCCAAAAGGGAGGAGGGGGAGATACGGAGCCAGTGGAGCTTGTCGGAGTGTTGGCGGGAGATGCTAAAGAAGGCGCAGGAAGTGGGAAAACTGAGGGGAACTGGCAGGGCGTAACAGACTGCAGCAGCAGTCCAAAGAGAACGAGTCCTTTGGCAAGCGCTGCTGTTAGTGTTGGCCACAACAGCCAAACTACTAACCAGTCTAGTCCTTCCCCTAAAGTCACAAATGAAATCAGCAATGGCGCCCCCTCCTGGAAGATGGTGTGTAGTTCATCCAAAACAAAAAAGCCCTCACATGAAGGTCTAAATCCAATGCTTTCCAGCTTTGACTTCTTCTCCAATGAGGAATACCTGGATGGAGATAAAACTGCAATCTCCATTGCCTTCAGACAGTAAGACAGATTTTTTTTTTCTCTTCTTTTCTCAAATATTCTTTATTAAACTATGCAAGCTTTATATACAATATTATCATTTATTGCTTAAATGTGTTCACATGCCTTTTTTTAGACCACACAGTCATTTCATCCTGGCATTTCCTTGGCTTTGCAATCTTGGGTTGTCAAGTGTGGTTGTCATAACAGACTTATAAAAAATGTTATTTAGGGGGATTCAAAATATTTGCCTTGTCAAACAGCATTGTTTTTCATGGAAATTCCTTATAGAATCAAAATTATGTCTTTATTTTCATAGCTAAAATACTTATGACGCATTTTTTTCTGTAGTTTTAGAAAATCGTGTTTGTAAAGCCTCTAATATGACATCCGGTCAGACATACAATCACTTGGTTTCATATTTGCAGTTGTCTCACATGTTGCATGCCCAGTGAGATGCAGCTCTTTATCTCTTTGTCATTGTTTAGGTTTTTGGAGGAGCAAAATAAGAAATCTAAAGCTTGGGGAAATGGCAAGAACACAGAAGCAAATGATGTGGATATGGAACAGGGGAAAGCGAATGGCAAAGCATCCGCGAATATCCCTGACTCGGTGTCAAGAAAGCACAAAGAGGACAATGATGGGGAAGTGTCTCTGAACAGCTTTTTGAAAGCTTCTCCTTTTCTGTCTGCGGACAGGGAGGAAGAGGAGGAGTTGATAATCAGGCCTCATTCAAAGCCACTTCACAAAGACTGGCGCAATGGGGACGAGTCCTCTAAGCTAAAGATCAAGGTATCTCACTCAGCCCGGGAACTGTTTGACGAATGCTTTGGCAAATGGCAGAATGTGGCCCATTCACAGGTAGCTAACAGTGACGTTGACGCCACGGCAGAGGACATATATTTCAGTCGAAAGCGGGATAAAGCAGCGGCGATTTCTGCTGCCCTCGCCAAGAGGGAGTTGGCAGGAAAGTTTGAGGACCTGTCCTCAGACGTGGGTGGTAAAGCCAGGAAGATGGGAAAATCTCCCTCCATCCCATCTCCTACACCCCCACCATGGAGGTACTCTGACAAGGAGCTCAGGGGAGAGGACTCGCCTTTCATGGCCTCCAGAAAACAGGAAGCAAAATTAAATGTCAGAATGGATTTCCTTGGAGATAGCCTGATGAGGTGAGCATCATATAATGGGTTCTGGTCCCATGTTGAGTCTTTCTTTAGTGAGCCATTAGTCACATCTGTACATCCAGCTGGAGACTTTGCAACAGTAGCTAATAGTAAACTGATTATATACTGATTGCTTAAGAAAATTATATATATATATAAAAAAACAAACAAAGAAGCACTTTCTGCACTTTCCTCATTTTTTTGTTTTATGTGATAGAGAACATGTTTTCCGTTTTAAGCCTTTTATTCACATATTTATTTTTAAAAAAAGAAGCGTTTCCTGCAATGATTTCCCCGTTTATATTTTGTTTAATGTGATCGAGAGAACATGTTTTCTGTTTTAAGGCTTTTTTTCAGATTTTTATTTGTCATTTTCAGCTCTTCTGATATTTTAGCTGAGGAGCGACAGTTGTCTCAGGATCTTGTGCAGTCCTCAAAAAAGGATCAGGAGTTTCGCTCCATCTTTCAACATGTTCAGGCTGCTCCGTTACAGAGGAGTCCCTCTGAGCTGTTTGCTCAACACATTGTCACCATCGTTCACCACATTAAAGGTGAGTCCTCACCTCTCTTCCTGGAGAAATAGTTGCTTTTTCTTTTTTTTCCCCAGGAACAGACAAATCACACTACATGCTTACTAAGATCTCACCATTAAAGTTCCTCAACACTGTAACCTTTCAAATCAGTGTAAAGCAACTTCATCACAATTGTAATTTCTCTGCAGACATTATGTTTCTGAGGGCACTGTAAAACAAGGCCTTCAAGCACTTTACTAGTGTTTTACTTCATATGCACATGGGGATATTTGATTCAATGCAGCATCACAGTTGGATGGAAAAGTGACCAGACACTTAAAGCACTAACTACTTTGACAGCTGTTTCTACTGTTTCCCTGTGCAGCTCAGCACTTTCCATCCTCTGAAATGACTCTAAACGAGCGATTCACCATGTACCAAAGACGAGCTGCAGAGAAGGATATGATGAAAACCAGAAAAAGCCCAGAAATACACAGGTAGAGTCGCCTATTGAGTGACCCTCTCACCTTCAGTGTGCTGTGGCTTCACCTCCTCTTTTAACAGCTTTCAGGTATTTCTCTCACCTTTCCTACCTGAAAATCAACAGACTATCTTCGCTTATTTGTTCTCATGCTCGGTGGAGGTCAGTTTTATTTTCCCACCAATTTTTATTTCCCTTTGTCCGTTTTGTGTCGTCTTTGCAGTTTGATTTTGTTGCTCACAGTTTGCCGTTTTAGCACCTGTACCGTGGTTCCTGTGCTATGTGCCTTTAATCATCTTGTCTTAAATGTGTTTCTTTCTCACAGGAGAATTGATGTTTCACCAAGAGCTTTTAAGAAACACTCTCAACTTTTTGAGGCGATGAAAAGCTCGGAAGATGGCACTTACAAGGTGACTCAGCATTTTGCAGTATCAAATATGTTGGAAAAGCAAACAACAGCAAACGAGTGAGCAAGCCAGATGCCTTTAGACTGCACTCTCTGAAAGCCTGTGGCTTTCCTTGAAGGGAGATGCACAGTCTAAGAAATGCAAATGCAAAATAAGGCACTTTGACTTTGTTGTTTGTTATATATCGCCTCCGCACATGGTGAATGAATGAATTGCTTAGACTGTGGCCACAAGCCTGACCAAGGCTAATGAATCATATAAGTTCTAACAAATGGAAGCCACTGTGCCAAAGCTGTTCAAAGGACTCTAAGCAAATGTCTTCGTAAGTATTCTTAAAAAAAATAAGGAACGGAAATAACCAACAGCAAGCACTTTATGCACCTGTGCTTTGATTTTCACTTTCTGAGTAAATCTTTCTTTATAGATGTGCATGGACACATATGGTCAAGCATTTATAAACATGAGGTGCAAATACTATTGAAATACATTATTACCTTGAGTAAAATTAGCATGAACAGTCCTATCTTCCTATTCTTCACCATTGTTAAAGAACCATATTAGTTGTTTTGCCAGACACACAGTAGCTCAACAACTACAAAGTGTGTATATAGTGCGTCCCAGCAACCATTTCCAAAAGCATACATTAAAGTTTTTAGATTGGTATCCCACCTTCCAGGCATCTATTGGTTTCAGTACAGTATGCTAATCAACTTACAGTGACTTTAAACTTGTTTGAAATAGGAAATACATCACTGTGCACATACAGGGATCGTTTTGAAAACACTTTGAATACGTGAAAGCACCATGTCTCTGGAGCTCGGATGTTCAAAATGTGGGAATTGGCTGCTGGAAGTCATGTTGCACATGGAAGACAAACAAGCATGGATGACGTGAAATATGCTGTTGCCGTTTGTTGCTGTAGCGCAACAGATTCTTGAAGCCTTGGATGCTGGACTTTCCCACAAGCATTTGAACGACCAGTCAAAACACACCCTTCTGGCGGCTGACCATGCAATAACTTAACCCAAAATACAGCTGCCTAAATATTGACGGTGATGGATTGCCTATCTGAAGCAAAGATTAAGTCTTTTCAAGTTGATTTTCTTATCAAATTAAATGGGTGCTTTGAAGGCAGACAAATTCTACCTAAAAAAATATGCTTTGGATAATGGTTCAGATTTTAAGGTAATCCTAAAAACATGCAAAACTACTGGTTTGGCCCTTTAAGTGCACTGGAAAATTCACTCCAGAATGGCTTGGTTTTATTCATGCCAGCTGGCTGTTACCTGGGTTTTACCCCCTCTATCCATCAACCTCACTGTTTAGTTTAGAAACCAGCTTGGCTGTGAGCAGGCTGATGGAATCTACATGCTAATCCAAAGTCTGTCCACGACGTTGTGTTCTGTTTTTGATTTGCTCAGGACGGCGGGGAAAAATCGAAAGGTGACCCGATGGACCTTCGTTTGGATATTGAACGCCGTAAAAAATATTCCCTCCACGACAGTGGTTACAATCAGGATCGGGGACAAGATGTGGGAGATTCCCCAGATTCTAGTAGAGAGAGATCTGTGGAAAAGTCCTCTAAATGCCGCGAGACATCCAAGTATGTGCAACTGACCTGTATTGTTTCAAATTATCTACAAATATGTTGAGTACTGTTGTTCATCTGCCCTGCATGATAAACAGTTAGCCATGAAGGATTTTGCATGTGCAATTTCTCCTTTTAGGAAAAGTAAGAAGAAGCGCTCTCGCTCAAGTTCGTCCTCATCTTCCTCGTCCTCTAAGTCCCAAAAAGAAGATTTGCCCCACAGCAAGTCTGACCCCAAAGATAAAGGCTTTAACAGGGCAAGACTGGGTCAAACAGAGTCACTAGGACCAGTTGAAGGAGAAAAGCCACGTGGAGGATTTGTAAGTTTAACGCATGTTAACCATGTTTAACCATGTTGGACTTATGGAGGGGCCTAGTTTAAAACAATGACTGTGTCAAGTTAACACTGTACATTTGACTTTAACAGTTTGCTGTTAAACAATTATTTTTCCTTGTCTTATTGTCTAATTACAGCAAGTCCGTATTCGTGGAAGGAGCTGGAACAGAGGCAATTATCAGGGAAATTCTTCACATGGTACCAACCCCACGGCAAACATGGCAGTACAGCCAAAAAATGAAGACTGGGACCCAGAGTACACTCCCAAGAGCAGGAAATACTACTTGGTAGGGTCAATCTCTTTCCCATTTCATGCCTTCCATCTCCGTTTGAATCAACCACAAAGTGTCGTTAGTCAAATTTAGCTCTTAGTAGTTAGGGCTGCGCGATATGAGCAAAATATGCGATAACGTTGTTGAATATGCAATAAGGTAATTACTTGCGATAAATATAGATCAGTTCTGCATTTCCGCTACTTTCAGAATTCTGCTAAAATACAACATAGCTTGTTGAATTTAAAAAAAAAAAATTTAAAAGGAAATCATTCCCAACATTGAACAAATTCAACATTGAATTGAATATTAAAAAAGGACCCAATTGACTCAGTGGGTAGAGCAGGCGCACATAAACTTGGAGGTTCATGCCTCGACGCAGAGGTCCAGGGTTCGAATCTGACATGTGACGATTTCCTGCATGTCTTCCCCCTCTCTCTCTCCCTCCCCCCTTTCTCACCTAGCTGTCCTATTGAATAAAGGCAGAAAAGCCCAAAAAAGGACCCAATATTTATTTAAAATGTGATAGTTACATTTTAAAGTACAGTTTTCTAGTGACATTTTCTTTCAACTAAACACAAAAAAATCTCTAAATGTTGTTCGTGATGTGTTTATTGCGCCAGTTGATATTGCTATGATGATAAAAAAAAGAAAGATATGTATAGTGCAGCCCTAGCTCAAGTTTGTACTTTTACAATTGTTGTCATCCTTTTTCTCTCAGCACGATGACAGAGAACGGGAGGCAGAGTGCAAGTGGTTGGACAACCGAGGGCGAGGACGGGGAAGCTTCTCACGTGGA
Source organism: Perca fluviatilis (assembly GCF_010015445.1). Lineage (NCBI taxonomy): Eukaryota > Metazoa > Chordata > Actinopteri > Perciformes > Percidae > Perca > Perca fluviatilis. The sequence continues at coordinate 26,752,032 of NC_053118.1, read as the reverse complement.
AGGCCACGATTCATCATCCGCAAAGCCACTGGGGGCCCCAACACCAATAGCCCCAAATGGGCCCATGACAAGTTCCACATCAACAGGGAGCAAGATAATGCACAGGAAGAGGAGATAGAACCGGACCATAAAGAAGGGGAAATCGAGGGAGCGAATACTTGAGCAGTGAAGCAGTGTGCTGAAAATCTTAGTTTTCTTCTGTGTTGTTGGGATGGCACTTTGAGATTTTATCCACCACAGTGGATTCATAAATGCAGATTAAAATGTTTCAAGACTTTAATTTCAGCGTAGGATACTCACACTGACTTGACACAATGATTTTCCACATCAGGATAGAACTCATAACTAGTAGAAGCACTGTTTAAGGGTGAATTGCTGTTTCTCATAAGAATTCAGATTTATGTTACATGCTTTTTTGCGTTACATGGTTAAGGGAAATTGTATGTGCAGCATTGGTAATGGTAACATTTACACTTTACTCGCAGGAATGATATCAAAAAAATAATAAAAAAAGACTCTTTAATGACATCTGTATTTTTAAGTAGCAAGAGAAAAATCACATGGTAGATTAACTCAGCTTGTGCCTTATACCTGTGCAAATGAAGACATGTTTTGTGAGTGGGTTACAAGATAAATACTTTTAAAAAGGTTTTAGAAAATGAGGTTTTTGGTTTTGATCTGTTTCTTGTCTGGATTATTTTGACAGCAATGTAGTTCATGTTGACATAATAAACTTCACTGTTTAGCCAATCCAGCACTCTACAAATGACCCGATCTGACATGGGACCAAACTGTATGGGTCAAAGGTTATGCTCTACTATCTTTTTATTGTACAACAACCAACAGATCTACAACATTAGCTGGCTACCTGTACATTTAACATGTTGCTCATTAAACATTTTGCTGTCAAAGATTACTAAATGTTAAAGTAGCTCTTTGCTTGATCTTGGATACCACTAATCAATGTATAATACTGATAGCGATTATACGTTTTTTTTTCATTGTAGTTTTGTACTTGGCTATGCAGGATTCTATGCAGGATTCTATGCAGGATTCTTTCTGTCTGTAAAGGGATTGCCATAGATTGATGTGTTTTTAATTTGCTGTTTGCAAACTTTTCTCCAGGCAGTTTGATCAATTATGTAAATTGTCTTCAACTGTGTCAACATTGTGATAAATGAGGCATTTTTGCATTTGTTTAGTCTGTAGTTTGTAAAGAAACTGAACAGGGCAGTTTGTAGAGCAAGAATTACAGTATGTCTATATCATACTATGTCTATAATATTATTTCAGTTCATTACTTCAGTGATTTTAAGTCTAGGATTAGGCTCACATCTGTTTGCCTAACTGCCCAAACAACTGAATTACACGATTTTTGTGCCTTGCTGTGGGTCTGCTGATCTTATTTGTACAATGCAGGCCTACAGATTGAGATTTACATTTAATAGTTTAAAGGTTAACAGCTATGGAAAGATTGCATTTTTTTTTTAAATAGGTGTTAATGTTTTTTTCTTAGAGATTATAAATTAAAGAGACACTGATTACTTTTACTTTTGTCCTTGACATTTTTTTCTAATTGTAATTTCTATACAGGTATAAGTGCAATTTGGGAAGCAAAGTGTAGCTTGACGCATGTCCACAGCTGCATGTAGCCTCCCACCAGTTTGAGCAGTCACACCAGAGAGGAACTGAACATCCAGTTTAATGAATAAATAAATAAATAATGAAAAATATTGAGAACAAAGACCAGTGCCTTACTAGTGGTTATAAGCAGCCTGGTTTTCTCCCAGGAACACTGGGACCCTGGGGGCAGCTCACCGATCGTTTCACTTTGTACGTACATGAACGCATCACAGCTGCACAACAACAACAACTAGGCCTACGTGTTTAAGTCTTTTGATGACAGTGCCATCTTGTGTTTCAGGACAAATAGTCTATATCCACGGAAATTCTGCCACATGTTGCTCTTTTCGGCCGGATGTCCATTACTTTCCGCTTTCTTTGTGTTGGAATTTTAAACTCCGGTTGATTTCTGAGGACTATGGTTAAATGCTCCTCAAATCTCTGCATGGTAAATCCAGACAGCTAGCTAGACTATCTGTCCAATCTGAGTTTTCTGTTGCATGACTAAAACAACCTTTGAACGTACACGTTCCACATAAACAAGTTCCTTCCCGAGGCTATTTTGCAGAAGCGCAGTTTCTCCGTCCGGCGCTTAGCGTAGGGTAACCACATTTCCGGGAGCTGAAACCGGGACACTTTGCGCGTGACCATATCGCGCACATGCTTTTTAACGTGAACATGTGCCAGCCCAGGTCAGACATATACACAGACAGTAACTTCATTATTTTGATCGTAGGCTCCTCATCTAATAACAGTGTTTTTTCCTGTAAAATTAACAAAATTGCAGCAACAGCCTTTTTCAGTTTAGTGTGAGATTTATGTTGAGATTTTTTCTAAAAAAGATTTTATTTATTCCAATAACACCAAAAGAACTAAAATGATTTATTGAAAATTTTGAGCATTAAACACTTCATTTCCTGCATTCTGGTGAATTTGTATGCACCTATTTCTACCTTTTTCTGAATCTTTTTCTGCTACAAATATCTTCATGTGAAGAGAAACACAGATTACAATCCAAATATAAAAACATAATGGAATATATTGAAGTAAGGCTCTCAGGCATTCTGTATTGCTTTCAACTATTTTTTCTTCTGTAGATCGGCTTTTCTAATTAGATCTGAGTCAGCACACGTAGCCTAGGCATCATTTACTCTTCCCTCCTGTTTTGCGTCTTTTGTTGTTAATGTATTAAACCCCTGGACTGTAATATTTCAGATATGTTTGAGCAAAGTCCAAAACTTTGTGCACATTCAAAATACAGTATATCTGTGTTCTCTGTGATTGGAAGGAGTTGTGATATTTTGAGAAAAATAAAGTTATAATAGGCTATTACAAGAATAAAAACACTATATTTCAGAATTAGCATTACATGATTGCTCTGCTGATATGGTAGATCTCACACCTTCTGACAGACACAGAGCCCTGTTTGGGTGTCTGAATGAGACAAATAGTTTAGCTAGGGAAGTGGCTGTACGCTGTTCTACATCGGAGGTGGAAACCCGAAACTACTGCTGCAGAAATACACAGAGCTCAAACGCAACACATCTACCGCAGCATCTCCACAGCAGAGCGCGTCCTTTATAAACCTGAAGCTGCCCTGCATTTTACAGAGAGACTGGACACTAAGCGACACACAGGTCTGCTTCAGAGCTCCGTGTGGTTGAGTCTGACCCGTAGACTGGAAACATCACGTCACAGGAACTTCAAACTAAATCATTAGTATTGCACTCCTAAACTTTGTGTTGATGGCATCAATGTATTAGACTGATTTGGCTAGGATTCCTCCGAAAACTTCACCCGGCTTTCACAGCTTTCCTCACGTAGAGACAGTTGCTAGGTGATAGCAACAAATACAGCATTGTCGGACCCTGCATGTAGCTGCCCGTTCTATTCGCCTCGGAAGAATAAACTGGACAAAGTTACATTCGGGGCTACACTCAAAAATTCGGGGCTGAAGCCCCGGCAAAATCGGCTCACGCCGGTCCTGGTGTAAACCGGGACATTTTAGCGTCCAGACAGGCTTTTGTCGGGACTCGGGACAAGCAATTGAAAATCGTCTGGTCACCCTAGCTTAGCGCCGCCCAAGACAATTATGATTGTCTTAAAGAAATGCCAATAAGCCAGAGCACGTTTTTCTCCCATCGCGGAATACTGTGCGGACTCACCAGACCCTCCTCCGCAGTGCTGTGGAGGAAGGTCTGGCAATGAGAGACTACAGGACAAATAATTCAGACATTAGCGTGTGCAACCACAACAATAAGAACACTCGGATTCGTTGAGGGTATTCTGCATCAAGCACACTGTACAGTTCCTCTGTTATCATGCTGTAGTTCAGAGTAGGCTTGGGCCAGTGTAAACATTTTCAAACCGGTTTGATATCAAGCCAAACACCGGACCGGTATACAGAGTTTTACCACTAGGTTTCGCAATTGTCTCAGCCGCTCCTGAGTGCGATTGATGAGAGCCCATAATGGACCTTTTTCACAGCAGACTTTTTGACTTGTCATAGTAGGAAAAGCACAGCTGAAATTGATAACCTTAACGATGGCTCAGTTCCATCAAGTGTCCCAGTAAGCTGTTTCAGTGAGTCAGCATGCACAATACCAGGGCCTCTCCTAAGTGGAATGCAGCCATCATTAATGGTTTTGAATACACCTGTGCTTTTCTTACTATGACATGACAACATGTCTGCCGTGGAAAAGGTCTGTAAGAGTGTAGCGACTCCAGTCCACATGGTGGTGGCGGTAATCAACCTGTAAGCCATGACTTTTTTTCCTGCAGTGAGGTTATAACAACCTCTTTGGTTTTAGTGTTTACTCTCTGCCTTGTCTTTTACATCTCACCTCTTTCGTCTGCTTGAAACCTGAAATGTTTCCATATCGGCAGCACAGTTTTAGTGCTTTAAGAGACTAACTGCCATACAGTATCTCACAAAAGTGAGTACACCCCTCACATTTTAGTAAATATTTCATTATATCTTTTAATGGGACAACACTGAAGAAATGACACTTTTACAATGTAAAGTATTAGGTTTACAGCTTGTATAACAGTGTAAATGTGCTGTCTCCTCAAAATAACTCCACATACAGCCATTAATGTCTAAACCGCTGGCAACAAAAGTGAGTACACCCCTATGTTAAATTCCCATAGAGGCAGGCAGATTTTTATTTTTAAAGGCCAGTTATTTCATGGATCCAGGATACTATGCATCCTGATAAAGTTCCCTTGGCCTTTGGAATTAAAATAGCCCCACATCATCACATACCCTTCACCATACCTAGAGATTGGCATGGGGTACTTTCCATAAAATCATCTCTCAATGCAAATCAAACTAGCTATTAGGCTAACTGACATAAAACCATGCCAATCTCTAGGTATGGTGAAGGGTATGTGATGATGTGGGGCTATTTTAATTCCAAAGAACAAGGGAACTTTATCAGGATGCATAGTATCCTGGATACTATGCATAAAGAGATGATAGAGAGATGATTTTATGGAAAGTACCCCATGAGGGTCTGGAAGGTAACAGACATCTGAAAACGGGCATCGGAAAAGAGTAACATCCGGCGGAATTTCCAGCAGATCGAGAGGAATCCCGAAAGTGGAACGGTGTGGATATAGACTAAACAATCTTCTCAGAACCTGTGCATGTCTTCCATTGCTCCAGTAGACCATGTCAAATTCGATAATGGAATTTTAATTGTGTTTTTATTATATATAATAATAATTATCATTTATTTTTAATTGTACAATGTTTGTTTTTTTGCTGTGAATTCTTGTTTATTTGGAAATGGGGTAGTTTGTACACCTTATTTGTACTTTTTAATATCCACTCAATGTTGTCCAGGAGAAAACTTTTACAGGATAAAAAAAAAAGACAATATCCTGTTCCACACAATGTTGAAGACTAGAATGAGAGGACTCTCCAACATTCAAGAGGGAAGCTGAGGTAGTACTTTTTTTTAAATTTTAAATTTTTTTATTTATTTAACCAGGAAGAGACTGATTGAGATTAAAAATCTCATTTTTAAGATCGTCCTGGCAAAGACAGGCAGCAGTACAACCACACATACATTACATACAAACACAAAATACACAAAATACACAAAAACACTAAAAACATAAAACAACTGAAACAGCAAATCCTTCAAAGTCAACCACAACCCTAAACACATCAGGCAAAACATCTACAGCCAGATGTGGCGGCCTCCAAGTCAGTCAACATCCTCTTAAAAGCGACCAATGAGACCAGCTCAGTAAGTTTCATGGATTTCTGTAACTTGTTCCATGTAGAGGGAGCAGCAAACTTAAAAGCCTTTTCCCCCAGATTCGAACAAAAAGGCAGGATTTGATTCTGAAATAAAACCCTAGTTTAAGTTTTAATATTTTTGCTAGCTGCTGAACATGAAGGGTAAAAGAAAGAGATACATCAATTAAAATACCAAGATATCTGTACTTAGAAACATATTCAATTTTCGTACCCTGGGAAGTGAGGATTGAAGGCAGATTTGATTTAGATTTCGAATTTGAAAAAAAGGCTGACTTTAGTTTTTTCTGCATTTAAAACAAGTTTTAAATCATAAAGATTCTGTTGAAGCGTGTTAAAAAAAAAAAAGAAATTACTTCAATAATGACTTAGCCTAGTGACCTAACATTTTCAGCAAAGGTACATCTGTATCCTCCAATGAAAACTGATGTTACTTTTCTTGTCCACATGTTATTTTGCTTTGTGAAATTCAGTCTTGTGTAACCCTGGTTCCACTTTCTATAACTGGCCAGTCACTTTGCCTCAAGGGGCAAGGAAAAACAACAACATTACAGACACACACTCAAAGTCCTCACAACACACGTATACAGTACATAAGGTATTTGAATTTCTTTCAAATATGTAGCTTCTACACACCATACAGTGTGGAGATGTGTGAAAGAGTGAAGCAGATTCAAGTGTGATTGTGCTGCTTCTGAATCTAGACATTTGTCTTCTAACATTTTTGTCATAGCCTTCATTTTCACGGTCTAGTCTCAGCCTGACTTATGAGCTTTGTTCTTCCACTATAAACCTGTCTTACCTGTTCTTTTTTCCCATTCCCGCCCTCTCTCCTCCCTCGCTGCCCCTCTCTCTCTCTGAACTGTATGAGCCATCCTACTCCTTGCTGTTGACTTGCCATGACAAGCCTCAGGAGAAGTTGCTCAATGTTAATGTTTGACAAGTAGGAAGAAGGGCCTTGGCTGCCATATCTCTCAGTCTTAGACAAAACAACCACACTCTTTCGGTTCTCCTTCTACTCAAGTGTGTTTGCTGCTTTGTGGAAATTACACATTTAAATCCGAGGGAAAAAGACCGAAAGAGACCATGGGTGAGTCAATGTTATCGCTTTTTCTTATATACTGGTGGCTTTTTTTGATGTTTCAATCCTCTCAGCTGGCTGTTTGCTGGGATTCTAGAGACGTAATGGTAAAAAAATAAAACTAAGAGTATGCACAAAGTAATGAAAAGATTGAGTTTTTTCTGTGTCTGTCCAAAATGCCGTTGAATATTTTAAGAATTTTAATTTGCCATGCAAATAAAACTAAAGCTGTGATACTATGATACCATTGCATTACTTTGCATTGATTGGATCTATGTATTTGTGTTTCCTGTAAAATAAGGGTAATCTTATTTTTTATGAACCCAGAGATTTAGAAAACCTACCAACGCTGGGTGGCTTTTCTCTTTTTGGTTGATTTTTAAATTCTCTTAATACTGCAGGTAAAGACTGACATTACAAACATGTTTTTCCACTTGTGAGGAATGATTAATGACAGAAAAACAGTGTACGGTTTATCTGAAATAATCTACATTTGCTCAAAGCACGCATCCTTGTCTGGCCTCGACTACTTTAGAGGTTTGTCTTGGTTTTCAAATGTCAGGACACATCACTTGTGAAGCAAGCACACCAGCCTTTTGTGCAAAGCCTCTAATTTTCTGCCCCATTTACGGTGCCACTGTAGAGGTGCTAGTGCTGGTCGACTTTGAGGGCACCATAGGAGACGAGATCACAGTGAGGATGGGGGATGTGGTCAAAAACGTTACCAAGACCAGCGAGGAGGGATGGCTGGAGGGAGAGCTGGGAGGAAGGAGAGGCATCTTCCCTGCTACCTTTGTCAAGGTCTGCTAATGCTATAACGCCCACAGCATTTTGGATTGTGTGTTTGCTTATCCACATGTCTTAAAATATGCCTTTTTTCTTTTTTTAATAACAGGAGGTGCCAGTCTATTTGATGGGTGACAGCCAGAGGGAGCCACGAAGCATTAGAAAAAGTAAAAGGCTAAATTCACAGCACTCTTCATTTTCTTCACTGTCATCAGCTTAGAAAGCAGAAAGTATCTGTTTGCACTGTCCAAACAGCATGTGAAGGGTTTCAATTTTAAAGACTATATATGTATTCTAGGATTATTTTATTTGCAAAATTTTATCTCACTATATTGTATGTGATCAGATCCTAAATTTAACACACACACACACACACACACACACAATAATATATATATATATATATATATATATATATATAAAAACACACATACCCACAATGGAGTTGACTTTTCATTCATTTCATTTATTGGGAAATTGCGAAATGGTTTCAATTACTTCAAATGGTCCATATCTCCATTTGGAATGAAAGTCTTCATTTGCAAATAAGTCAATCTGTTTAAACTCATGTGTAAAAGATCCAAGATAACAGCCTTCTGACACTGCAGTATTAACCACACTATGCAAATCAAGAAGAATTATCCTTGTAACATCTGCACATATTGCAAGATGAACCCCTTATCTCAGCTTGCAGCTTGAGTCGGTTCAAAATATACCATGAAACTATTCAACCGTGCTATTCATATCAGGTTGGCTATTTTAACATTCTATGATCTAAAATCACAAGTGTTTATTATTGTGGTCAATGTGGTGCATGCGTTCAGCAAGACAGTGCAGCAAGCAAACCAACTGTAAACATACGTTTAGCACATCCTCGCCACACAAATCTTAATTATAATGTATTGCAATGGAGCAGATATACACAAACTGTCCTTAAGGGATTAGACACGTTACAAGCGTCAAAGTTCTTTGCAGTCTTAGCACTGTCCTGTTGAGACTTGACTACTCTGCCTCAAAGCTAAACATACCATTATTGAGCTCCAGCTTCTCCATCATCTTAACAAATAGATTCTTTGTCTTTCAGCGAAAAAGATGAAACAGACGAGGAAATGTGAGGTAATGTTTCCCTACAGCCCCCTGAATGAAGACGAACTGAAGCTGGTTGCTGGGGAGACGATAGAAATCATCAAAGAGGTAAAGTTTCCCCAAACCCCCACATTTGAACTCAAATAACCCTACAGTGATTATCTGCAAACGAGCTGCGTTAGCCTACTGTTAAGTTGCCGTAAGCAAGGCATGTTTCTGCTGGTTGCTGAAGCTGCTCAGTAGCCAAAACCTTAGCATTGTATGTAAATCTGGGCGTTTGTTGAATGTTTGCTCAGCCAATTGCTGAGTGTTTTTCATATTGATTGTTTGGGTATTACAATCTTTTTATATTTGGCGGCCAGGCTGATAAAGCATGTTTCCCAGTACATACCAGTGACAGCTTTACGGAAATGTAAGTGAACTGATCTGAATAGTTCTTAGAGTTCACATGGACGTATCATGCCATCAAGTAATCAGTCATCAGTCATCAGATCTGAAACATTACTGAGTAATATCTGGAATGTGTACCTGTTGTTAAGTGTACCAAAGTGTAAGTGCAGCCAGGCCATTTTGTCTTCTCACATACTTTCTTGTTGTACTCTGTCTCTCCTCGATATAATCTCTACAACAGATTGAAGATGGATGGTGGATGGGTGTGAAAAATGGCAAAGTGGGAGCATTTCCGTCAAATTTTGTCAAAGAAATCTTTGTTTCCCCTAAAGGTTTGTAAAGCCAAAACTTTTGTTTAATTTTTTTTTTTTTTTACTTTTTCTGCACATGTAATCTAAAAAAACACAACAGCTGAACTGATTATTTGTGATATTCTTTTTACAGACAACAAGTACAATGAGGTCAAGTCAAGACCTAAGCTGACTGACGCGGTGTTCAACAAGGAGGTAGGCCTATTTAGCGCAGAAATAACCTTTTTGAAATGCATGACTTGTTTACCTTTGACTTAATGTATTTTTTGTCCTCGTGAAGATATCTCAAAGGGCAAGTGTGAGGAACAAAGCAAAAAATGGTGAGTCATTACAGGGTGCTTTAAAGAATTTATTTTTAACTTTTTGCACAATCATTGACTAAACACTAAGGGGATACCCTAATTCTAGGTGGCTTTTCTATTTTTGAACGGCATTTCAAAAGCAACTTGACAGCGTCTATTTACAGACACTTTTTAATTCCTGTACTTTAACCTGAATGGTTTCTGGGTGGGGTCATGTATAATACTTAACAGCCATGTGGCCAGCGTGCCTTGATTAATCACTTTACAGAGGGTTACATCAGAGTGGATTATCTCTCAGGGATCAAGGTGTAAAACTTATCTGTAGCTTGTTCCAACCTCTTTCCGGCTATTCTTTGAGTTATTAATGTGAAGGTTGCCTACAAGGCTGATAAGATTAGTCATCATTATTAAAACCTCGTATTCCTGTCCCACATGTACTATAATGCTCAGATACTGTAAGGTTAGTAACCATGTTATCTCTGATACTACGTCTCCTTAGTGGTGGAGTGTTGCAAAGTCATGTTTAACTACAAGGCCAAAACGGAGGATGAGTTGGATCTGAAAAAAGGAGACGTTGTTGCGATACTGAGCAAGGTTGGAGCACAATTTATTGTCATTCTCTGGCATTGTTTCAAACGTGTTTTCCCATGATGTCATGCTTTTAACAGACTACTTCGGGTACAAGTGCTTTTCTTACAAAATAGTTGCAGGTGAACAGTACAGTACTGTTCGTCCAGTCAAACGAGTTGTGTCACTTTGAAGAAAAGTTCAAGGTGACGCATGTTTTAGTGACACAAATCTGGCAGTTTCCCAATGGTAGCACCAAAAAATAAACATCTTGAGATAAAAGTCTATGATAAATTGATAATAAGGAAGCTATGTCTTGCTTGACCGTTTGGTAACCCCTTGTGCAGCAATTTGGCATCCCAAGGGACGCGGCTATGTTTGAGCTTTTAATGTGACTCATTAATCTCCATCTAAAGGAAACAGAAGATGAAGGCTGGTGGGAGGGAGAGCTAAACGGACGCCGTGGCTTCTTTCCTGATAACTTTGTCATGGCGATACCACCAATGGACAGCCTGCAAGTGAGTGGACTAAAACACAATCTCAAGAATATCTTTGTTGGAATGGACCTTCCCCAAATTCAAGATATTCAAGCTTTGACACGCTACCATGAAACCATGGACACGCTTTATAGTAATTCTTATCTACTATACTTTTAATGTTTTAAAATGGCACAAAATGCAATGTACATAATGCCACTTTATCTGCAGCTGGCTGGTCCTGTATTTGTGTTACTTTAGCAAGTCTGCAGCCAGTGTGCAGTGAGTCAGGAATGTCTTTACCGTCCTCCGTTTAGGAGTTACTCACTGAAAATTCCCTTAGTGGAAAGAGTGTGTAAAATAGAAATGACTTTAATTCACATGGGAACGTACTTGCCAACCTGTTGAGTTTTCCGTTTCTCGTCCTCTAGTCTGGGACCACAAGCCAACCGCCTGCACGCAACATCGACAAGAAGCCCTCAGGTAAGAGACTAGTATGTATGTTGATCAAACACAGCAGCACAGGAACAAACACTGTTTGACATTCAAGTGTGGATCTGGGCTTCATGTTTTAGAGTTACTCTTGTGACTCATAGCTCCTTGCTAAAGTGGTGTTTAGCCCGGCAGTGTGCTGACAGTATGGACTGTGATGGGCTGTTGTTCTAGCAGATGGAGGAATTGGCAGCAGTATTGGTTATGTGATTTCCAGCATGTGGTATAAAAGCAGCCAAAATGTAATTGTGCCGCTGAAGCAGCGTGAAGCCCTTTCAGTATGGGTCACAACATTGCTGAATCATTCTTCTGTAACTTCCATTTTCATTTATGCTCATCTACTCAGTGATGGAAAGTAACCGAGTACATCTACTCAAGTACTGTACTTCAGTACAATTTTGAGGTCCTTTTACTTCACTTAAGTATTTCCATTTTATGCTACTTTCTACTCCCCAGGCAATACTGTACTTTTCATTCCACTACCTTTATCTAACAGCTTTAGTTACTTTGCAGATTCAAATTAATTATATGTACATACATCAACTAATAAATACATTATAATTGTAGATTAAGCTACTAAGCAGTAAGTAGTCACAGTGTGCCTCACCTCTACCAGCAGCAACATTAAAGTGATGCTTACACATCAATGCATCCGTAGTCATAATCCAAAAATATAATATGTATGATTATGAAATGGGCCATTCTGCATTAGTACTTTTACTTTTGGTAGACTTTGATTGACATATTACATATGTACTTTTACTAAAGAGACATTTTGAATGCAGGACTTCTTTTTTTGTAAAGATCGGAGTACTTTTCTTCACTGAATGTGGAGATGGTCAGGAGTCAAAAGTTATGCCAACATGTTCCCGACAAAAAAAAAAGCAAGCTGTGTGATTGCTGCTTTTATGCTGATATAAAGTCTGTAGTGTTATTTCTGGGTGGTAGATTTACCTTGGTAAAGTTTAGATTACTTTAAAGTTTCTAAATTGTTGTTGTCATTGTTGATGTATTCTCACAGTTATTAAAAAAAGAGCGAATGAAGCTTAATAGACTTTGAAACAAGAAGATGTAGAAGTCAAATCTGTGAGCTGCACAGAGCAGGATGTGGCTTCTTGTCAGGTTTCAGTTGAGGAGTGCCGTCTGTGGTGCAAGTTGCAAATTTTGCAAATTAAAAATGTCTCTTTTACAAATTTAGACCTCTTTTAGAACTCTATATTTGGTTGGAGATTCAAAATTGCATGCTCATCAAAACATTTGTGGTTAAACAGGCAGGTGGAAACAGAGCCATACAAATTGCTCAGCTATTCAAAGATGTCACCTGAACAAACTGGATATCAGTGCAGCAGTCTCATAATTTGTACTGCTGCCACCACATTACACTAATTACAGCATTTTTCCCCACACAGTATCACAAGAATTTGACAGGAAGTCTCAGACTATAGCAAGATGGGGGATGGTTAGACTGGTCATGTGACATAGTTCAAGAGTCTTGGAGGAAACAAGGGGGTGGGGGGTCGAGGAGAGCTCTGTCACAGAGATTTTCACAACCAGCACAAGAAGCACCACTACTGCTACTACTGCTGTGTGGATGGTTTGCTTGAGAGGGAATGTTGCAAAATGCTTTGAACACTCAAGGTAGGCTTCCTGTGTTGTCATTCTGTTCGTTGTTCATCTCTGAGTCTTAGCGTTACGCAAAGTATTATGCTTTCTTTATGGCTATGCATTTGTTTACTTCTTAGATTTGTGCTTGTATTTATTTAGCAGAGCTGTAACTGCTCCTTAACATCTTCTGTCTGAAATAAGAACTTGACTTGCATGGCAAATAGGGAATCTCTCACATTACCATCAGTTCACTGACCCATCATAATTTAAGCATCTATCCTCGCGGTCCCCAAGGCAAAGTCCTCTCAGGGGCTGTATTTGTTTTCTATGAGATGAGGCAGAATGACTGTCCCTGATGAACTTGTTGAGAGCCTTGGGAGCTGTTACTGCAGTGCTATTGGATAGAGCTGTGACCTGGTCTGCTGCACTGATGTGCACAGCTTTGCCTTCACATGCAGCTGCTCATAAACTAGATTACACTTCAACTGAATTGACCAGTAGCATTTTTTCTGCACCACAATAAACCATAATGCTTTCTGGGGTAAACAAATTCAAATCCTTGACAAATAAAACAAGCCAGTGGCTTTTTTTTACTAGTGGTTACAGTTCTGAGTAATGTCAATGAAAACAATAATACATTAACATTAACAAGTGGTGATGCCAATAGAAGCAGAATGGATAGAGTATATCAGTACTTTCATCTATTACAGGAGACGCTTCACCTGCATGTGGTGTGAAAGCTTACTTTGATTTATCAACGGCAGATATGCTTAGCATACTTTTTATTTTTTTTTGCAACAACCTCCTCTCTAATCATATTGTTACACACAGCTGGCCAATTGACTCAAAGTGACAATATTTGTCTGACCAAATCCCAATGTAGAATGTCACTGCTTCAAGGGCCTGGCGACACGAGAAGTCTTAAGGGGGCTTAGCCCCCCTCAGTTGTTTCTTTAGTCCCCTCTGTTTACCTCATAACAATCTGACAGTCCACCAACGTACTGTCTTTCAGAGACTGCGTGGGCTAAGTTTTTTAAAGCTAGTGTAAAGATATTGGTCTCATATGAGACTAGACAACACAAGGAATCCATTGGTACCAACCACGACATGATAGCTTTTGTTTCAAAGTTAGGCTGAATTTTACTTTATGAAAAAAATTCAAATGAATGAATTTTCATATTTCATCTGAAGTGCAGCTGTGCTATTTACATACCAAATGCAACTTTGTGGTAACGGTTCATTCACTACTGCTTTTTTAGTGAAGACAGAGGCCTCAGCGATGGAGAAAGGTGGTCCAGCAAAGACAAAAGGTATACATGGCAGTGGTTTTAATTATAATTATAGCAATATTGTGTCCTTTTATAGAGTAATACTGTTGTGGAGTAATGTGATGAATTTGCTTTCCAGATGATAAACCAGAGGTTAAGGACATGAGGAGCAATCCTCCAACCAAGGTCAAGCTGCCATCCATCAGCAAGCCCAGCCCGCCTCCAGTCAAAGACAAACCCACCAAGGTTTTACCCAAGTAAGTGATGCCAAAGTAGAGCTGGGCGATATGGGAAAAATTAAATATTATGATATTTTTGAACAAAAACACTGATGGCAATATTGCCGCAAAATTGTAGGGTTGACTATTGGTGCTTTCACAAAATATTAACACAATGAGATTTGTGATAAACAATCACCAATATTGTGGATACAATGACTAAGTGGGTAAAGGCAAATAATTAAACAGCTAGTAAGTCATGCAGCCTTTAAAACCAGGAGAGACAACACTTGTGTCATATCACGATATTACGATATCCAACATTTTTGGCGATATCTAGCCTTATATATCGATGTTGATATAAAATCGATATATTGCCCAGCCCTGTGCCAAAGACTCTCTGGTGTTGTGTTTTATGACTACTCTCAATGCTAAACTACTAAAGACTTCCTAAATAATATGCCTTCCAACTCAGAGACATGAATACTAATTTATTTGCAACCTTTCTAAAGCAAAAGGCCTTTAGGAAATGTCAGGAACACTTTCTCCTCGTTGGTCTGGCCCCGGGAGCGGAGCCTTTAGATGTGAAAGGTTTTGGTTGCCGCCACCAGTTGCCATGGTGTCCTTATAGAAGAATGCCAGGATGCCCGACCTTTAGTGGCTCAGTGGAAACTCTGGGATGAGTCAGATCGGGCCTAAACAGACGAGAGCAGCCCATTTCCTGTTTCCTGAGCAAAACACACGCACACAAAAACTGAGAAAACAAAAACAGCCCTGTCTTTAGGGGGCTGCTAATGGAGAACAAGCTTTTTCTGAAAATTGTTTCCAAGCAAATGTGTTTGGAAGAGACACCTTTCCAGCTTCTTTAAGACTCATTCTTCATTTTCTAAAAGCTCAATCTTCCAGGCCTTTAACTCAAGGGCAAGGCTGATTATTTATAAACTTCATATCAGATCTAACCAATGCATAAAAGGTTACTTAAGTTGAGCTGTGACTCTGGGAATCTGCCATCGTGACTGCAATATGAGCTGTGAAAGTGAAACATGTGCCAGCCAGGACAAAATAACATACAGAGAGACTTCAGCTGCTACTGCTTGCTCTGCACCTGTACCCATCAAAATGTAGGAAACTGGAAACCACATTCAAAGTTTTTTTTTTCTTCTTGTTTTAAAAATGTGCACAGCCTTTGCACCACAATTTTCTTTCACCAAGAGAGATTTTTTTATTGATTCTGATTTTATTCCTCCCTTATGTTCCACTTTTTTATTTTATTTACTTCTATCAAAAGAAATCCATTTAAAATCTTATTCAATTGTACTCTTATTTTCAGTAGAACAAATGGTGATGTTGCTCCTGTTTCCCCAAAACAACCGGAGGACAAAGAGACCGACCAGTTTGATGGAATAGAGGTGCAGACTGAAAAGCTGTGCCATCCTACAGCGAACAGAGCCAAACCCCCTCACAGGAGACCACCATCAGGCCTGGTTACAGCAGCACAAGTACGTCCACCTTAGTGATTTATCACTTTCTTTTGAAAACTTTTGCCCTAAACGTGAAGAGTTACATAATGAACACTTATAGTAACTGAGGCCGGAACCGCTGACAACCTGCTAAACCACAGAGTACTTTCTGTGGACCTTTGCAACTTGATATTATCGCTTCAACAATAAGGCAACTCTGCACTTTATCTTGTGCAGAATGGTTAGGTAAAAGTACTGTCTTTCTTGAAATAGAACTGAATACAATTTGTATGTTTTTATTGTTTTTTCAATAATACAATAATTAACAAGGATTTTTTTTTATAACATTGGTCAAATTGTTTCTCATACACCCCCAAGTTGTTTTTTAGTATATATACACACATTAATCTCTCCATTGACATACGTTGCACCATATTCTTAATCCAAGCACCAATTGTAGGTGCCTCCATTTTCTTTCAGACGAGAGCTATCGTCTTTTGCCTCTAGTATAGCAAAATCAATAAATGTATATTCTTGGGGTTTCAGATTTAGATTCGTTGGATACGGGTGAAGCAGAAGTGATTACATTTAGGGGTACTTTGCATTTCTAGGCCCATTTTGTTCTTTGGTGTAATGCTTTCCTGCAGTCCAAATGTGGCGATTCATGACAAGTTATATCCAGCACATGTAGTTCAATGACAAAATCTTTTTTCAAATTACGCCATGAGTGTTTAAATGTTGGTAAATGGCTTTTCTAGGCTCTACTCGTTTCCTATACTCACTCATTTTGCAATTAACTTTCAGCAGTATGTTACAATTGTTTAAAGAAAGGAAGAGATAACAGTTTCTGCAGTTGCACTTTCAACAATTCAGATGTACTTGAGCAAGAGAAAAGGCCCTAGGGATAGACTTGTCCCAAGTTTTCATGAGTCGACCATTTTACACTGACAGCAACAAGTTTGGGCCTGATCTCTACAGGGTTTTCAAAAGTCCTTCTGGGAAACAAAGGAATGCATTCCCTGAAGTATCCTTTTAAGGTTTGCACTTGGCTGCTCAAAAGACAGACATAGGTGTTAATTGGTATAGTTGGACAATGAGAAACCCTAAGGCAGGTTGTGAGGAATTACTATTAGCAACGATTGCTGTTAAGGTATGGCTAATGGTGATTTGCAGGCCCAGGGTGCCACTGACCAGAAAGAATCAGAACCATCACCAAAGAAGTTCCAGACAGAAAAAGTATCCGGACTGCAAAAGGTTTGTGACATTGACTGCTTTCTCTACAACACAGCACACACGTGGTATTGATGATAAACCTCACTAGTCTGGGTTTAGCTCATTTAATATTAGATACTGTGCACTGTTTTTACATTGATGAGCCAATATTCTAGCAATGAGGTTCACTGGTCTGTACAATGTCATGCAAAGCCACCTAAATTCATTGCAGGGCACAGAACGTCTCCTAACATCGCCTGCAAAGCCTGATAATCAACCCAAGACGCCGCCTCCGGTTCGACCAGCACCACCCAGAGTAGTTGTGGATGGCAGAACTGTGACCCATAAAGAACAACCAACTGTAGAAAGCCTGCAGGCTGAGATCAAAGAGCTGAAGATGGCTCTGGATCTATTACAGGCCCGACACGAGTGAATACTACTCATTTGTGATGTGGATATGTTTAAGATCTGATGAACTGATTCAGTTTATTTGAGAGGTGTTACAATTAAAGCTACCGTATTTAAAAAAAGTAACAGTTCACATAGAGTGACTTCGTCATCTTCCCTTACTGAGAAGTTGTAGACGGTTCCTTCTATCCCAAATTAATTTCTGGTGTTGTTTGTGGACACTAGCACACACAGGAAGTGACTAATCAAAACCTAAGAGAGATAAGTGAACATCTGAAAAAAAAAATCTTGTGCATCTCTTTGATTTGCTTTAATATGAAACATCACAGAGGCCTAGTTGCTACACATGAGCCACGCTGTGTGCAGTTGTAGACGATTTCCTGGCAACTGAACTATGTAAGCTACTCGGAGCCATCAACATGTGATTACAAGCAAGAGTAGCTTCAAGGGTGAAACTATAGGGTCATGTTTTTTTGAAAAAGCACATTTTCAGTTTGCTTAACAAAAATATACATCCTCTTAAAGCCCCTACACACGCACACAGTTGCTTTCACTCATCTTGCCTGATTGGACTTCATTTGTAAACGTGTACAAACTGGGCTTGATTGAAATCTCCTTCACTGCGATTAGTTTTGTTGTACATATTTAAAATAAGTGTCACAACCTACCCTGTAGTCGTTCCTATTTGTCTTGTTAGAGTTTTTGGGCATAATGTAATCTATCTGTAGTCTAATCAGTTACTCAAATCAAGAGAAACTAACACCTTATTAGCCACCTTACTGTGTTTTGGTGCCTTAATAAAGCTTTCTGAGACACTACATGACCCATAAGACAATCCTCCTGACGTCCTGTCTGGAGCCAGCCTTAGGTAGCCTCTCGATGAACTGCAGTTTTTGCCACTTCCACATTTGCTTCATTTTTCAGCACCAGACTTGCTTGGCAGAAACTCGCTATAAAAGCTCCATAAAGCCAGGAGCTGCAGATTGATAATTCTCTTTAGGGTCATCACTACGAGCATTGTCTTTCACATTGTTACACTGTCACATCGTCATTTGATACATTATTACTATTATTATTATTATTATTATTATTATTATTATTATTATTATTATTTTTATAATAAAAGTTTTGATTATAGCCACTTTAAAGATGCATTTACAAAGATGCATTTCTCACGAATGGTGCTTAATAAGAGCGATCAGGATCAAGGCCATTTCTGTTCGATCTAATACCTCTCCACTAAAACAGTAACATTCTAATTTGTATTATTTCACTAACTCATTTGACTTGACTGGTAGTGTACAGTACATCTGACCTATTTAAACTCATCTTTTCTGTTTCTGTCTCTTTTGATCAGCCGAGACATGGAGGAAGTGAAAGAAGAACTGAGGGACGAGAGAAACAAACGAGTGGCACTTCAGGTCAGTGAGACGTGCCTTCAGTTTTGCATGCATTCGTACTTTATGCTTGCCGCATATTGCCTGAAGAAAAGGATACAGAAGCTGTGGTTCCCAAGATCATGACTGTGGTATAATTAATTGTTTAAAAAAAAAAAAATCTTTTCCATACAGGAGGAAGTCCACAGTTTGAAGATGAAGCATTAATCCCAACACAGACTGTGACTGGGCTGACCGTCTGACACTGTGCCATGCAGGCTTTTATACTGCAAATTTAAACAAGACGAACATTATTTTGAGATGAAATGGGGATGGAGAAGACAAGCAAGCTCTCCCACTGCAGACACACAAGTGAAATTATACCTGACATAGGATTAAGATGATCGTGCACTGGAGCAGAGAAACTTAATCCTTCAAAAGACTTTTAAATTATGTACTGTTAAAAGTTTTACATATTTGAATGCTGGAAATCACAATGGGTTACTCTTGGTTGCAAGTTAATGTTTTACATTTTCCTGTTTCAACTGCCACCTGTATTTCTTTGATCATAGGTTTTACTGTACTTTTAACATTTACACAACTAATGCCTCAGCAGAATATGTAATATATGCAGCTGTACATAGGAGGAAATATTGTGATGATATTGTGATATTTTTTGCAAAAAAATATAATTTCAAGTCATCCGAAGGGGTATTGTTACTTGAATGTCAAATATCTGAAGTATAACTGACATGCAGGCAAAGCAGTTTTATTTGTAAAGCCTGTTTCTCATTATATATATATATATATATATATATATATATAATATATATATATATATATATATATATATATATATATATATATATATATATATATATATATCTCAATAATAACTTTTCAGAGCGTTTGTTAAAAGCACGGTTTTCAATCTGGCAGTTGGTTCCAGCGCTGTGCTGCAAAACTACTAAAAGCCAATTCTCCATCACCATCCACTCCCCAGGGATCTTAGAAGTCTCACAGGGTCATATTGTTTCAGCATATCATTTATATATTTCGCAGGTTATTATCTTGACCAGAATGTAATGCTGCATTCGTCCACTGGGGGGCACTGTATGACTATTTAACATAAAGAGAAGCGTTAAACTTTTCAGTGAATGCTGGATTGGTGGAAGTGACCAAGCCATAGTGAGCTCACATTAGAAAAGAAAAAAACATTTAATTAAAAATAGTAAATGTGTTCAAATTTAAGGTGACGGCTGATCTTATATGTTAATTGATTTTTTATGAAAAAAAAATCTTTAAAAACAATGCTGTTAAAAACTCTTCAGGAGTTAAACAGAGTTTGTGGTCAGCTGCATTTTTTTGCAGTTAAGTAGAAAAGGCATCCTGTGTCACTCTGAGAAAAACTGACTCACTCTGAAAACTCTGAACATAGTGACTCATCGGGATGGATGGAGACAACGTGGGAAGAGGATTTAATGAGAAATTCTTTGCGCCCACCATAGGGAGAGCTATTTAACTTGACCGTATTTGGACCATGGCATCTTCAGAGTGAGGCGTACAGATTTGGTTTTGGCTCCAAATGGTGGTGATGGTGCTGTGCTCCTGTCTAAGCCTACTAGTGTTGCACACTGTAGAGCACATCTGGACGACATCTGGAGCTCATCAGGGACCGGGTGCTTCTGAAACTGCCATGGGAACATACTATTTTTAAAAACTGTGTTGAATACTGGTCATTTGAAGGGCACATTTCCTCGTGGACAAGGGGTGAAATAAATGAAACTAAACAAACAAAAGGGTTAGTTGTTATTGCTGAATTTTTTCAAGATATGAAAAATGAATGACCTTTATGTAAAGCCCTACAAACATAAGTGAAGATATTACTTTTTTCACTGAAGGGCTTCTAAAATATGCAATAATGTCAGTGAAATTATAATACACTGCTTGTACGGATATTTGACTCAGTGCACCGTAAGATGGAACTGCTGGGAGTACTGACAACTCAGTGTTGAGAACTGAAGCATTTTGGAACTCAGAGGTCAAATGCGAAGATAAAAAAAACTTCCAAGTTACAATTAGAAATAGAGAAAGAGAAGCTGAGCTGACACAGTACAGTTGGCCTTTGTTAAAGAAAGGAGCTGGACGGATGCAGAAACAAATCCTATGCATGATCTCATGGGAAATGGCAATACATTTGTTGCATATTAAAAATGCTTTTCTCAAATGGAGCCTTTTACTGAGGGGAATCATAATCATATTGTATTTGCAATTACGATAAATAGTAATTAAACTCTAAAAAGTACAAAATTTTGCCATTATAAAAAAATGTGATTAATGAAAGCGGTGGTTAAATAGCATGAATGTAGCCATATGTTAGATGCTGGTTTCTAGAATCAGCCAGAGAACCACAAAAGACGGTCCGTTCGTCTTTGCAGAAATCTTTCCCTCGCTGTGTTGTGGCTCAGATTTAAGGCTTTCCAAAACTGGATTTCCCTCACTTCATTTTACTGATGTATTGTTTCATAACTATAATTAGCATAAGGCGAAGATATGTTGCTTCTAATTACATGTGTGTCGTGATTACATCCTGTAAATTGAAAACGATACTATTTGAGTATTGAATCGTGGGTCTAGTAAAACACATTTTAGGTTGGATTAGATTTTGAGGTACACGCCATTCACAAGAGGTTTATACAAATATAATTACACACAGATACTTCAAAGAGTCCACACCATCAGTGCCACTGATTTCCAAAAGCTTGTGACCACATGAGAGGCTTTTCCAAGACCTCAACAGAGAAGATTCCAGTGTGTGCTCCATCTAAAAACATGGTGGGCCCCAAGGCAAACTTGAAGCCGGTCTGCTCCTCCAACACAGTCTGTACTTTAAGGAAAACTCTAGCGGAAGTTCTTGTCCTGCCTTCCTTCCTCCGAGCAACGCTACACAAACCTCACAGCAAAAGGGCGTAAGACTAAAGTTTCTGGCTCCAGGTTGGCCAGCAGAAAGAATGTGGACACACGCCATACACTGATGAGTATTTAGTATATTTTCCCTTTTGTATGCTTTATTGACATGCCAAGAATTCCTACTTTCATAACTTGTGAATCACCCAACCACTAAAGATTGACTTGTGATCATTCACCCAGCCCAGTGTGGGCAATTCATCAATCTTCTGTATGTCTTCGTTGGCAGCCAAACAAAATTACTTCCATCAGCCAACTCACATGAAAAACATTTATTATGTGAATACCGAGTTGATATTGGCTACCTGAGCGTTGACCTTGTCCCCAAAGTCAGAACAGCAGAGTTTTGGGAGTGAATACACTCCCCCTAAAACCACATTAGATACAGAGCCTGACACCAGTTATCATACATGTTTTATTCGTGATCTATATGAAGAAATACTACACTACCCACAAGCGTGACAGCGACGTCTCGGATTGGTGGAACTCACTGTTACCAAGGAAATGTTAACCACACCCACGAACGGCTAGGTCGAGCTTCTACCATTGAATAGGGGTGGGAATCACCAGAGGCCCCACGATACAATATTATCACGATACTTATGTCACGATACTTTATTATTGCGATTTTAAACATATTGCAATATTCTGCGATATATTTCAATTTATTACCTTTTTTCCCAACTTCAATTTCCAATTACTAGTGCAGTGCCCGTTGAAAATGTGCCTGTTTGGAACGGGCCGATTGCTTGGCCTGTGGTATTGCGGCTTGTAGAAGTCATCAAAACCAACCCAAAATTACTTACAGAAGGACCCCAAACCACTTCATATGCAACTCCCCTGTATACCCTACTACAGACTTACTGATTTACCTGAAAGAGAACGTTGCAGATTCAGAATGTAATCACAAAATATCACAATGAAAATGTGGAGTAATCAGACATTAGCGTCATGGACTCATGGCAGCGCCCTACCCACCCGGCCCGTTATGAGTGCTAAACACCACATATGCATTAATCATCACCAGAACCGGACTGTTTGTGTGTGTGTGTGTGTGTGTGTGTGTGTAGAAATAGAAATAGAGAGAGAGAGAGAGAGAGAGAGAGAGAGAGAGAGAGAGAGAGAGAGAGAGAGAGAGAGAGCGCGCCCATTGGCGCTAATGATATTGCACTTTGCTATACTTGTATGTATGATGTGTAGATATTTGGGATTGTGTATTGGGGGTGTGTGGGGAGGAGGGAAGGGTTGGTGGTCTTGTGTTGTCTGTTGTTTATGGTCTGCTGTCTGTCTTTTTGATGAGCTGTATGGTGTAAGATGAATTTCCGAAAGGATCAATAAATGTCTATCGAGAGAGAGAGAGAGAGAGAGAGAGAGAGAGAGAGACCTTGTTGTCTCGTGTAGTACGAGCGACTCATGAGTTAATTTAAAGAACGGGTGATAGATCAGAGTGAGTCACGACTCAAACAGGTTTAGTGCTCAGTCAGTGTGCATGCAGTGTGAGAGGGGGAGTGGCCAGCGGCTAGAACAGCTAGAGCGTCAAAAGCCAATGTGTGCTTCTTTTACCGATATCCAGTATATTTAACGATATCTTTTGCATTTCTAATCCAAACAATGTCAAACTTGGCACTGCACTTACTTGTGCCTGTAGCAAGACACCTGTCAAGTTTGCAATCCATCGGACTAACGGTTCAAGAGATATGTGCATAACAGACAGACAGACAGACGTTCCTGCAATTTATAGATAGATAGATAGATAGATAGATAGATAGATAGATAGATAGATAGATAGATAGATAGATAGATGTCCCCAAAAGGAAACTTTGACTTTGAAAATCTATTTTATCTAAAAAGATACATTTCTCTCTTTGGTCATCTCAAAATGGGATTGTCAAGCAGACAAACCAACACATATATAATAATAGATCAATACTTGGCGTCTGTGTATCAATACAGTATTGCCATGGAAAATATTGTGATGCTATGCTGTAAATTTTTATTTTGCGCCGAATCAAATGTTTTATGTTCACGATTCATCTCGGAGCTGGGTGGCTTGGTTCGAGGCCTTAAAACTCTTTATATAAGCATTTAATAAAACGTCAATGGAGAAATTGAACGGGGAAAAACACTTCCGGAAACCAGAGGCGTTTAAAAAGTGGGTGGTCACTGTTGAGCTCTATTCCCCTGCAAGACACCACAGACAATGAAGGGAATACACTATCTAGTGAGCACCTGGTTCCTGTGTGGCCATTCCTAACAAAACACCTCCAGTCAGGGAATATACAATCTAGCAAACTGAGAACTGAAACATTTCTTCACCTAGGCCAAATATGAAGAAAATGTGAAAATGAAATGTGTTGTGTATGACAAAAGCCATTCTGTTTCTCATGAAGCAAATATTACAGTGAAATAATTAAGTAAAAAGGAAGTCATGTTTACATACCAGAAGTCATTGTACAAACCAAAGGCCACTCTAAAATAATTACAACAACATAGAAGGAAACATGCCGCAAAACCAATTAAGCTCCCTATGAAAAGCATCATATCAGAAATTTAGTCATTCACAATAACTACCAATGCAAACACACCGCACATAGTTATCAACCGCATAAGAACAAAAAATTGGCAGTCAGCACATATCAAAAGCATGAGAACAGATTTCAGCAGCATAAGAGAAGACATTAGCAGCCAGCATACTAACATCATACGAGCAAATTCAGCCAGCAGACAAATATCAACAGCATAAGAGAAGAAGTAATCAGCCAGCAGACTCCAAGACATGCAAAAATGACAGCAGGTTCAAAAGAGAGACAATTTAACCTGGAAACACTAGCAACTTTTTACTTTGTTTTTTGAGCTAAATGCTAATGTCCTCATGTTTTGCAATATTTACTAAACTATCTTAGTTTAGCATGTATGCTAACATTGGCTATGTAGCACTGAACTCAAAATACAGCTGAGGCTGATGGGAATGTCATTAGTTTTTATGGTATTTGGTTGTAAATCGAAGAATTGGAAAAAATTTGAATGTTGAAAAGTCAGGGAAACACTAAAGTTACTGCAATGCATGCTGTGGAGTACATGAATGTTTCATCCTGTTTCATCCAATAACTGTGCAGACATTTCACTTAGAGCCAAAAATGTCAATCTATGGTGGCACTAAATAATAATTAAAAAAAAGTTGTTGAAATATTTCACTAAAAACCAAAAATGTCTGGTGGCACTAGAAGAAAAGTCAGTCTGTGCCAGTGTATCCAGTAGGCTAGATGTTGAAATTTTTCACTGGATAAGTGAATTTGACCTGCTGGTGGCGCTAGAACATAGACTGTTAATATAGCCTACAGTCTATGCGCTAGAATAGATGAAAAGTCAAGGAGTCAAGAAAGTCGAGGAGAAAGAAATATATTACCTGGGATCCTTGAAAATCTGCACCAAATATCATCGCAATTCATCAGATGTTACTCAAAAACAAAAATGTCAAGCTCTTGGTGGTCCAGAGTCTGTAGGATATAACCCTTTGGGGACCATGAATGGCTGCACAAAATGTCCTAGCAATCCATTAAATAACGTTAGTTGTTGAGATATTACAATCTGGACCAAAGATTGACCAACTGCATCGCCGCTAGCGTGGCTAAAAACATTGTCAAGCAACATTGCTTCGCGCTGTTAACAACAACTTAATTGTCTTCCGTCAACCTTGAAAAAACAATTTTTTTCGACGTTTTTGAGCCTATTTTTTCACCGTTTTTTTTTTTTGCCTTTTCCAACGTTGTTCCAATTGTAAACATTTTCTTCTACACATTTTCAGCGCTTATTTCTACGTTCCATATTTTCCGATATAAAACAAAAATTGAAAACGGGTCCATTTGACCCGAAGTCAACACAAGGGTTAACACAGCTGACATCCTTTACAATAGGCTACACGTTAGAATTAGCAGCTAGCACTTACCTCGGTGAGGGGGGCGGCAGTCCCAAGTTGTCAACAGCAGATGCAGGTGAAGCAAAACTTTAGCTTTCAAGTTGTGTGTGTGTGTGTGTGGACAGCTGGGGACGAGCGACGCATTTATGATTTTATTTTTTAATCCCCAAAACCGTCCTTAAGTAGCATACATGGTTGGATTTTTAGCTGACAAGTTTGTCTAGGAAAGACTACAGGAGCAGCATGTAGCAGCAGCAAACGAGTGAGCCAGTTGACAGGTCAAATGGACCCACGGTGCACGAGGGTGCGCTTGATATACTGTAGGCTACGTTACAGCCGCCGGGTACCGAGTTGTCTACCGTGATTCTCAAAGTGGGGTCTGTGTGGCGCTCTGCTAGGGGCCCGCGAAGATTTCAGATTCATTCATTTTTCAAAAGACTTCAAAGTTCAACAAACAATATTTTAATTTTTAAATGATAGTTCATGGGTTAGCCTAGCTGCATTCTATCTAGCTCTTGCAATTATGTTGTATACATGGCTAATAGCCTATATTTCTAATGTTTTGTTGTGTTATTATTTTACAATAGACTACCATATTGTTCCAAACGGGACAAAGGCTATAAGGGGGACCCCTCTTTTGTGAAAATAGCCCTTCATTAAAAAGAAGTTCATCTGGTCTATCTGAACCAGCATTCAGACTGGCCTCCATCTTCAAGTTCTTTTTTTTTTTTTTTCATTTAAAGAGGAAAGGAAATCAATTCCATTCTAACGTATTCCTTTCTCCCTGTTATAACATCTTCTCTTTCAAATCTAATGTTGACTCCACTAGAGCCTTGTTCCCAGAATTGTCCTGCATTTCTGACCTTTTAGGGCACATACCAGAGACATTAAGCAGAAATAACAAATTACCAAAAATGACCTTTCCATCAATCTTGTTAGCAAAGTTTCTCTCTCTCTCTCTCTCTCTCTCTCTCTCTCTCTCTCTCTCTCTCTCTCTCTCTCTCTCTCTATCTATCTATCTCCCTTTCTGTCTCTCTTATCTTTATTATAAATCCATGGCCCAAAGGTACACAGAAAATGAGCTCTGTATCTGTCTGACATCCGAGCATTATCCAGAGAAACAACAACAAATGATTTCAGCGTAATACTTTAATTCTGTCATTTCCTTTGGTGGAATTATCCCTGAAAACACAGGCATGGAGAAATTAAAGACTCCAATTTGAATTGTTTTTACATTATACTCTGTAATCTGACCCCCCAAATTGATTGATATGTGCTTGTTCAAAAAATGTAATTTCCTTTAACAGTACTTAACAGATTGTTTTCTTTTCCCCACAAACTTACCAGTCTAGAGGACAGTTGTCCTCACTGCACACAATTAATCTTCATTACAAAATACAGTACATACATTGTCCTTATATGCTTTAATTTTCCACGTACTACATACATTAACTAAGTTGTGTGCATTTTTGTCATCAAGCACCAATAGACTGATTACTTCCAACCGTGCTGTTACTTCAAGTGTCCATCTGCTCCCACATTCATACTGCATCTTTTCCATATGGATTAATCAGTCTTTAAAACACTTCTTTGTTTAAATTTCATGTAGTCGCATAGCATTGCTACATGGGAAGTGCAATATCACATAGTTCAGCTGTGTCAGAGCTGAGTATTTTTGCATATCAATGTGTCACATCACTGCTGTCCTGTTTCCATCATGTTGCTTTGTATTTAACACAAGTCTCACAGGCTTCAGGGACATCTGGCCCACCCAAAGGTCCTTGTCTGCCCTTCACAGAGCTCAGAGTGTTTCCCCTGAAGCCTCGTGTATCTTAGTAGTAATGCACTCTTCCAATAGTCCCTGTTCCCGACCCCAGGATATCAGGCTGGCCATTCCTCCAGATCTCACGTATGATGCGTTCCCTCTCCTCCAGTCGCTGTGCCCGTTCCAGCTCCTCAGCTGAAGTAAATACGTTCACACTCAGTGTCCCATCTGATTGGCTGGTATGATTACCAACAGGGATTTCTGTGCTGGGCAAAGGGATGGGTGCCTCTACATCATCCCCATCTTCATCGTCATCGTCCTCACTCTCCTCGTCCTCCTCGCTGATGTCCTTTAAGTGTTTTTTCTCCGGCGTGGAGGGGGCGACATTGGTCCGCGGCTTGCAGGAGATGCGGATGACCAGGAGGCAGAGCGTCAGCACCAGGCCGAAACACACTCCAAGCACAAAGTAAAGGCCGAAGCTCTCTGGGTTGGCTAAGGAAAGGAAATAAATGATTGTCAGATAAAGTAACTAACATGGAGATGTACAGTAGGTATTCTGCTGGGCTGCGGTGTGACGTACCTTTGATGTGTGCATATGCAGCTATGCTGTTGCTCAAGAGGTCCATTTCTTTTTTCTTCACATCCATGGTGAGCTTGACTTTGAT
Organism: Perca fluviatilis; assembly: GCF_010015445.1. Classification (NCBI taxonomy): domain Eukaryota; kingdom Metazoa; phylum Chordata; class Actinopteri; order Perciformes; family Percidae; genus Perca; species Perca fluviatilis. The sequence continues at coordinate 26,723,791 of NC_053118.1, read as the reverse complement.
TTCCTCACACCTGCAAAACAACAAACATATGACACATCTGACTTTGGCGTATTAATGCAACTAGACGCCATATTAATACTCTTCCAGGTGTTAAAAGTCTTTGGAATGTTTTCCAAGCACCCTTCCTCCAGTGTTCTGACATTCTGTTTGACATTCTGTGCAGCGCCTGAATGTCAAACCCACTGACCACGGTACTTCTTCATATGCCTACGAGCGGGTGGGATGAGGCCTCCAAGTGTCAAACAAAAGCTCCTCTGTGTAGTCCTAAAGTACTGGCTTCATCTGGGATCATCATAACATATTTGGCACATGGCACTCTTCCTCTTCTATTCTCTCTGAACTATGACAGCTCTCTTTAAAGGAGGTCAAGAGTCAATTTTCCAAGTAGCCACAAAGGACTCTTTCCTGCCCGATGGGACTCTCAGATAAATTTGTGAGGCTCAGAGAAAGAAAAAAACCTGTTTTGTTTGGACTTTGTGTCCCTGATATTTAAGCTGTCCGTCCTCCTGACATCCTGTCAGTCTGAGGAGCTCCATTGTGTTTTTAAAGGTTCCTGTGTTCCGCCATGACTCCAACGAAATCTGTGGAGCAGTGCACCAGATACAAAACGAGTTCAGGTTCATTCTCCTTTGCGGTCTGATTTTTTTGTTTTCAGTAATTATCTACATCTTCTGTGTTACCTTCATGCTACCTCCTCAGTATATTTGTTTTCTTCAGGAGAAACAAGTCTGTTTCTCATCTGTAAAAAATGCATGGAATATCGAACCAGGGTTGTGTTGTGCTGCTGGGTCTTTCTGTATTTCCTCCGTCAACCTTCCTCAGCTCCTCTCCTCCTCCACCCTGCAGCCCTTTCCTGCTGACTCTGGCTTTTTTCCTCTGCCATTTTGTGAACATTTTCCATGATGACATCATGGTGTTGCACCATGAGACACATAAGAGTGTTGATGGCAACCAATTCAAAATAAAAGGAGGTGCCTTTAATCCTTCCAGCTAAATGTTACCTCCATTACCCTTTAGCATGTGCTTTGTGTTGTGGCTGGCTGTGGAAAAAGAAAATCCCTGTTCATGTGAAATGACGATGAACTCTGAAGCCATCCCACACTTACGTGTGCACACTTTTCTCTAAGTCGAACCACATGTCACTAAGCCTACACACGGATCATATGGATGTCCTCAAATTGCACAATCCACATGTTTTTGTTTGCATTTACCTCCAAATTGCACCCACTGATAACCCCAGCGCCTGATTTGTATCATGATGTGAATACCTCATTGATTTATGCAGCATTTGTGCTCATTTGACGATGTAGCTTTTAGTAAAATTCAAGCATAAAACCAAACACATGTAAACCATATGTAATGTGGTTTACTAATGAACTTTAAAACAGCAAACATTCTCGTCTGTAAAAGCAGAAGTAAACAGAAAGTGGAGTACACATATAAAACTTACCACAAAATTAAACTATGAAGCACGTCCTCAGTCCCAGCTCATAGTTTTAATGAGAAGTTGAAGAATGATCACGCTTCTCTCGCTTTCTCTCCTTTGACGTTGGATCAGGGCATGTGATCTTTGGTCCTCAGTCTAAACAGTTCATTTGGCCATCCTGAGAAAAGAGCAAACACACACACACACACACACACACGTCAAGGCACATTAGATCCAAAATCAGTGAGGCGTTTGCAATGCAAACAACGACAGGCCTATTGCAGGATACACGGTCCAGCAAGAGACTAGAGGCAGGCATTTTCAGTTTTCACTGGTTCAACTGTGATTTCTTAAGCCACAGAGTAAAAAACACAGGAATGTACACTCCCTGGCCACTTTATAAGGTATACTATACAGTTTAATGCAATCCAATACAACAGATCTGCCACAAATCCTACATTTAGGAAGATTATAATGCTTATTATTTTACTATAATCTAATTAAAAACAGTTTTATCCCCTTTTGAAAATTGGAAAAATAAATATGCACAATAGCTGCAATGCAATTGTAGTATATATGTTCTTCTTACACAAAAAGTGAGGAGAATTCAAAATTCAGTGAGACTTCAACATGAGTCCCAGAATCACTTTCCTTTACTCAGTAAAAGGCCTATAATGAGCTTGGGGTTAGTGCTTTACATGCCAGGTGGGGAACAAGGGCTGCGAAAAATGCTGCGCTGTGAAGTTTTCTAACGTGTAGCTCTGTTTAGGAAAAAGCTCATGTGCCAGCCGTAGTTGGTTTAACAGAGCCTCTGTGCTTTCCAGGGCAGATTTTGATCTTGCTGACTCTTGGCAGATCCTATGTACACTACAGAGCGCCTGACCGAGACAGCGCTTAGGGCTGAGTGACAGAGCGGTCACTATGGCAACAAGCTTTCCAGGCCACCCCTTCGGTCCCCACGGGAGCGAGACGATGGGCCTCTTGTTTCTGCAGTGCAACTAGGTATGGACCTACGCGCTGTCTTCCTGTCGAGCTTCCTTCCTTCCTTTCTTTTCAATTATGAACACGTTCATCTCCTCGCTCCCGCAGAGCCTAATTCCTCCCTACTAATGGAATCTATTCATCATTATCTAAGCAGAGCTAGAGAGCATGGGCTTTCAATGAGATATTTTGTTTTTGTCTCAAGGGTAATAAAGCGAACGGCTCGAGTGACTACAGCCGTTACCTCAAGCCAAAGTCCAAGCTAATGATTGGCCACAGTACAGTAACTGGCCTCTTCTCACACTGGAATGCAGCAAACCTGAGCTTCATCAGCACTCAGGCATCTGTTACTGGTGGTTAATGACAACTGGAGACCTGTTTAAAGCTATCTAAACACTAATTACGCTGCCCTGTTGTTTTGTTGTGTTTTTGTTTTACCTCAAGAAGGAAATTATTAACAGATCTTCTCCTCCCATGACTCAACTTTTTGTCATTTTTCTCCAAGTGACCCACTTTGCTGTTCTATTGCAGATGTTGCCCTAACCCTACAGCCTTGAAAATGAGACCCTAATAACAAAGGAGTCATGCATTTGCAATTTGATGTTTCATTTTGTCCCATCAGGTTTTACTCAAGCTTAAGTTGCATTATAAACTGCCTGGTAAATATTATGAATGAGAGCAACAGTCCTCAAATTATGGCTGCTGACGTAATCCAATATTAACACTAATCATGATGGCTTGATTCAAAAAAGCAAACAGAACAAACCAACTATGAGACTTTGACATTTTTTTTAAACTTTGGCTTGGACCATTTACTTTGGCAAATATCAAATAAATATAACAAACAAACAAAGCTTCTCACTTCACTTCTCACACTCTATACTGGGGAGTGCCGACTGGTGGGAGCATTCACACCAACTGCTCTGCTATAGAAGTGTGAATATTTCAAGAATCGAGACACCATATGGTGTTATTGTGATGCAAACAATCATGTTGACTGTGTGAAACAAAAGATAAGACAGCTAAAATGTAATTTTCCAATGATATGGCCAAACCAGAGTAGACACACGTCTGAGCTCCTGTGACGTTAATGTTTAGTCCTATTTTTTGTCCCTGCTAGCTTATCACATGTCTTTCCTGGCGTCGTGTCCTGAGGTCAAACACTCAGGCATCCCCTTCCTGAGTCCGTTGCACGCTGCTGACAATTAATCACGTAACGCATCCTGACATGGCTTAAATTGTGTGGGAAACCTATGTCTACATCTCTTTATCTCGTATTAAATTTAAACCAAAATATGTCAGTCAGTGATGAGATCTTTATATTTATAAGGTCACAGCAGAAAATGTGTTCAGACTGAAGCCAGCATAAACACGTTATGGTGTGCTGTGGTGGCCTAAAAAGAGGTCAAACACTATTTCTGACTGAACGTTGTTTGCTTTGGTTTGGATGCAGGAGCTGGAGTGGATAAAAAGCTCCAAACCATCATGTAGTATGATATTCTTGTTGTCATCCACTTGGAGATAACCACAATAGCCCTTCCTTCCCACTGGGTTTGTCCCTTTCCGCAGGGACAACATCCAGGTCAAAGCCCTCCTTCAGCAACACTGCCATTGTCTAGGATAACTAAATGAAGACAGAATGACTGAGCTGTCTTCTGTACACAGATGTCAACTGGGTGATTCATTACCAGCCTCCCTAACAAGGGCAGACCTCCAAAGCAAAAGTCTGTCACAAAATAGAAGCACTTTTCCCTAGATGCTTCACCAATAATACTTGTTTCATAAACCATCCAACCACAACTCCTCTTCCATGATGAACAAATCAAAGTCATAACCCTTCAGTGGAATTTATGCAGGGAGTCAAGCCTCGTTTGATTTATACACAGAAGATGAAAAAAGGTCAGATTACACAAGGGAGCGAGTCGGTGTTATTTCCTCATTGTAATGGCACACGCCGAACCGCAGCGGGAACAAAATATTTTTAATACCTAGAATTTCAGTGCAGCCGCAACAATTTTTGGCACAACAGATGATCTTTCTGTGGTTCGCCTGGGATGAATCTTCACAAAATGAAAATAACCAGATTAGAATTTAATCACATTTCATTGTTTTTATACTTAAGGGGAGATCACAGAAGCTGCCATTAGAATTTATAGCATCATAGTGTCTTTGCTCTTGATTGTGTTCATTAAAACGTTCCTGCTTTGATTCTGTGGCTGCTACTAAAAAAAAAACTACAAAAAACAGTCTGGACTTAATGATGCACAGCATCAAACAAGCCAATCCGGGTAATTTGTCCACAATTTTCAGCTTGCGAAGCACATTCTGAAACTCTGCATGTTCCCCTTAAATAAATATACCGAATCAAAGCACCGTCTTGGCTCAGTTATTCTCTCACTGATGAAGAGATTGTTTCAGTAGCTGATGAAAGGTTAACAGCAACCATCAAACTGCCAAATATTCTGAAACTGTATCATAAAAGTATCTGCTGGATGTCTCTACAAACCATCTGTCACATACATGTAATCAAGCCAGAAAACGGTCTCCAAGTACTGAAACATAATGGAACTTCAAGCTCTCCCCCAAACAGCAGAGGTGCTGGCCATTACAGTCCCCACTGTAAACAGAAACACTGTCCAAACGGAGATCTCTTTTCACAGTGTCTGTAAAAGCATTCACGAGGGTCCACAGGATGAAGGTAATTTCTTATGGGAGCCGCAGTGAGTTTTCTTCACATCCAAGAAGGTTGCAAAGGACATTTCTGCAGAAAGTAAGAGTGTATTTCTTCTTAGTTCCTCTTGACATGAAGATCTTGGGTTTCAAGCTGTACAAACCGTTAGTGCTGCTTCCTCCTTGTCAAGGCCTGCCAGAGTATCTGACTTAGAGGAAAACTGTTGCATTTGGAAACAGGACAGGCATGTGGTTGCCATCAGGACACAGATGTGGAGCACCAGGTGAGGGTGACCTCAAACGGACCTGGGTCAGAGAGTATTTGCAAATACCTTTAGGGTTTGTTTTATTCTGTTAAATGAGCCAAGTTAAAGTGGCTACACTCAGTAGGGAGGATAAGAAGCAGAAGACAACTGAGCAGAGTTCTGCCACATATTGTCCAGATCTTGATACCCAGTTCAGTTGCCCATCTCCCCTCTCTTCAGCAAAAGGTTACAAAAATTGGGTGACGAGGACCCTGCCTGTTTAAATTCCTGCCTGTTCATACTTGACCTAGGAAGCAACATTTGAAAACCAAGTATTGGTTTACAAGGTACTGTCACCCGCTTGTTCCGGAGCTTTCGACCATATCACACTCTCTTCATCAGCAGATGGAGTTCACTCACTTGCCAATGAAACACAGGGATTTCTCCTAATAATGACAAGCAAAGAACAAGTCTTCAACTGGTATGCATTAGAAGGACACAAAGTCCTAAATTTGCATCTACATCTCCTGATGAGAACTGTGTGATCCATGAAAAGCACTTCTGAGACAGCATATATTGGACTTTAGTTTCGGAGACTATGCCACTAAATGTTCCTGATGTTAAAGCCACACACCCATCAAACACTTTGTGTAGGTAAAAAAACAGCTGCAGAGACCAACAGTTCCAGTGAACGGGAAGTTAGAATTTGCCCAACTTTTATTACGTTTTCCTCTTGAGTGGGTACATTTAGATCTAAACCTGTGTTGTTTGTGCAGCATTCAAACTTTGACATTTTTTTTCCATTAGTCTATTTGTTCTTATGTCCAAATGTCTTGAATATGGTTTAGTGTTTGATATGGAGCTGAAAGAAAGCTTTGTTTAGTCACGTGCTAATGTATTTGGCTTTGGGCATGCACTTTATTTGACATACACTCAATGAACAACAGCTTTGCTTTCAAGGACAAAAACCTTTCCAGGAGTAAACACAGAATAAAACCAGCCGAGCATTGTCAGCAAGTTATTATTTGACTTTAGACACTGCACTTTTCAACAAGGGTAGGATTGTAAATTGAACATGACTCTGTATACCAATGTGACGCCAGCTTAGCTCAGAGTAACTGCAACCCCAGCTGCAATGAAACCCTGTGTATCCTCATGTCATAAAACGTGACCCACAGTGCACTGCTTGTCCTGTGAAGAGCATATTTTGTGGGCTAGGGCAGGTAATGGGAGGGTAATAGAGATGTGGGACTGAGCTGGGGGTTAGGGCAAGTGGTTAATAGCACCCAGATGTGTTCCTGATGTGAGGCAGAGACCGAATGCTTGACTATGTAAATAAAGAAGAGATATCCCATGTACCATCTTCCTACTGACGTTATCACGGTACCAATCAAGCATATCAAGCAGCGCTCATGGCAGTAGGAAGCCATATTGGAACCAACCACATCTGTGTGTGTGTGTGTGTGTGTGTGTGTGTGTGTGTGTGTGTGTGTGTGTGTGTGTGTGTGTGTGTGTGTGAGAGTGTGTTTGCTGACAGGGTTTATTGGTGTGTGCCTGTGTGTTGGCAGTTACTGGATGTATGTGTATGTTCCTGTATGTTGAAATTGATTCATATGAACATTCCTCCATGATTCTCTAAAGCAAAGTGGGCTTTAGATCATCCTTAACTCAGAGCTCCAAAAATAGAGCCATGATCTCACCCTTTTCATCGATCTGGGCCACCATCCAGCAGCAAGCCAACACCACATACTGTATCAATTACATGGACCCAACGGATTACTCTGTGACACAAAACACGTGTTTGCCCTTTATATGATTGGGTCCGTAGCATTTTATCTATACAGCTCATGAGCATGGTGAGGCTCCACAAGATTAGTAGGTTCAGAAAAAGTTGTGACAGGAACTAAGATTGTGTACTAAAAGTGAAGGCGGCTGTTTTCAGCTATTTAAAAGGCCTGTATGACTTCAATTGGTGTCTATTAGCGACCACTAGTAATTACTAAAACTTCAAACAGTATTGTCATCTGTCATGGTTTCCCTTGAATTAGTGGCATCATATTTGTTACAATAGAGATAAGTAAATGTGCCCTTCAGAGCAGGACCGAAATATCTACTCAAAAGTTCCTTATCGCATGGGGAAATTATGTAGCGATAAAATTAAAGCTTTGTCATTTGTTTTTATGTGGCTAAGAAATGAAATGGCATGTGATGGTTGTTAGCTTGCGGTGCTGGGGGAGAGATTTTGTTCCAAAACATGTATAAAAAAAAAAAATTGCTTCTGATCTCCTAGGACATTAAATTATCTGAGAAAGTTTTTGTTTTTGATTATACATTGAATACCGCTTCCAGACTGTGACTAACTTAATCATGGGTCAACTCTGTTTTGCTAATATAATTTTAAACAATGTACCAAATATATGGAGTTCTAGTCTGTTGCATCCTGTTATTCACATATAGTTTTATTAAACAAAATAAAAGGCCACCACATCTGTGCGTGCTCAAGTGCATTTTTCAGTTTCAGTTTTGGTTTGCCCCTCTTTGTATGTGTGTGTCTAGCTACATGTACAGTAAGTTTGTGCGTGTGGGTGTGGGTGTCCGAGTCCGAGAGGAGTGTAAGCTTAGGCAAACCCACTGGACTTAGCATGTCCAACATCTGCCTGAGCCTAAACAGGGGAGTGCCTGGACCAGTGAAGCTCCTGCTAGAAAGCAATAAGCCCTGAGCCCTGTAAGACATCAGAGGTTGTTGGGAGCTTTGCTAAACATAATTTGTGAGACAAGTCTTTCATCAAACTGCCTTTTGTATATTACTCTAAAACATCCCGTGGGTTACTTAATGCTAGTGTGATTTGTGAGTTTGTGAACAGGAACATCAAAAAGAACCACTTGTTAAAGACAAGTGCACTGAGTAAACCTTTCACCATCTATAAACTCTCCCATCTGATGATCACAATACTGTATATTTATGAGGGTTTGAAAAAGGTATCGCTGCTGCATGATGGAAGATGGTGAAATGAGCAAAGACGTGTTTTAAGACACTTTGTTCTAACGCTAAAACAGGATTCTGCTTTTTACTATATGCGTATGTCTCAAAATAGCAATAGAAATAGTTGTAAGGTTGAACTAGTAGTTAATGAATCACCAAAAATAAAATAATAATAAAAAAAAAACATAGGGATGCATTTTCAGTTTGCAGTGCATGGCAGGCATTGGCTGAAAGTTAGACAGCAGCAGCAATAGTAAACAGTGAGCAGCAGTAACAATCGCCTCTGTTATGGGTAGCTTCAAAGACATCAGCTGATGATAAGCTGATCTGGGTGAATGGCTGTGTGTCATTAATGTGCAATGAAATCTATTATCACAGTATTTCCACTTTTCATACATTCATTCCTAACAATGTGTTTGTGATTGAGATTTGTTCTTTCTTTTTGCTTGCTTACTCATCTCTACTGTGACGATATGGCCGTCCTTGGTCTCCAGTAGAGGCCAATCAGAGTCATAGGTCAATTAGGGTCAGGGTGATTAAGGTCAAAATTGAACTTTTTCTGCCAAAGCCCAGATTGCTGGGATGTGTAAGTGAGCCACTGGTGGGCTACTGTAAGTAATACTGTGTTAAGTTATCCTTGAAGAGCTTTGGGGGAAAATAAATAAACATGAAATCATAACTCATTCTAATTTACGTGTCGAAGCTTTTCCATTTACTCTGTTTGCACTAGCTTTCTGCACAATGCTATAATACAGAACCTGACCAACCAACAGTGAACTCTTGATGCAGAAGTTTCTGCTTGTCCAGTAATACTGGGACATAGGAGACACATTATACTGTATGTATTAAGCTCATTTATTGCTATTACAGTGGTCTACAACAGCCTAAGATAATTCTTTTTTTTATTTAATAATGTCTCCTTAAGCCATAGACTTAATGAGAAACTGAAAATTAAAGGGGCTGCTCTTTAAAACGTGACTATGAGAACATCCTCTGGGACTATTTTGTGATAACAATGCATTTTTTTGTTTGAGAAGACAACACTGCTATAAAATAAAGTTAATTTGTAAACCTGCTAAATCAGCCAAATTCATTGTCTATGGAGTTGCTCCAGGCTTTCTACAATATGGCATCACCACACTCTCTGGTTTCTGGCTTTAAGGGAGATATTTCTTCTCCATCAGAATTGATATATACATTGAAAGAATTACAAATTACAACATATTTTAAGGAGTTGTGCTCATTTCGGGTCACTGTATGAAGCTGTTTACGTTGGATTCTTTTCTCTTGACTTATCACAGCTTTGTGTAGGCTGAAACTTTCTGTATCTGTAGCTCAAACAGATTGGTACCCTGGGAATTCAGACAAGCAGTTCAAATCAGAGTTTGACCTCTGACCTCTAGGTAAATAGAATAGGGTTAACAACCATCCTCAGGACAGATAAGACAGGCCGACTGATAAATGAGTCAGTGGGGTATTGGAAAAAGGAAAGTCTGCTGGCATGAATAGCTCGGAGAGGTCATTCAGAAGTCAACTCTTCCTAGCTGGCCTCGAAGGACTTACTTAACCAACCATTCACACTCATCCTATGGAAGGAGGTTATCTGATTGACTGGAGGAGGCACAGCTAAAGTGCTGCCTGCCCACCTAGATTGTGTAAATTAAAGGAGACGCCTGAGAGAAAAACCCAGCCATGTCCAGCCTCCGCCCATCACCTCCCTCTTCCCTCACCTCGCTTTCTCCCTGATAAGAGGTGCTAACCACAAAAGTCCAGTGGGGAGAGAGAGAGCTATGGAAGCTGAAGCATATGGTCAACTGCTGCCCTGCAAGATTGTTTCTATGAGTTCATGTACAAAAAAAAAAGAAAGAAAGAAGGGAACAGCTGAAAAAGAAACAGAGCCATATGCACCATGTGTGCCCTTCGCATGCCTCATTTTAATATCTTGTGACATCTCCCACCTCAGTTGTCTTTTATTATATGTCGTCTGCTACAAAATGCAACAGGATGTTTGCTTTGATTGTAGCAAGGTGACAACTAATTAATCACCACAAGGTCAGCCAATAATGTGCAGCTGCACAGGAAAGCCATACCCAGGCTCTACTGTCCTGTCGTAACATATAAGTGCTGCATCAGCTCCTCTTTGGCAGAAGTTCATCAAATACATGCTAACAACACACACATTTAGCAGGATTACACTATGATGCACTGACACTGCTTGGATTGATGTGGATATTTATCTTAGTCCTGGACTAACAGTGACAAAAACGTAGTGCTATACTACAATGAGGTTATTACTGTAAACAGAAGTTAACATCACGCGTAAAAGGGCTTAATCAAGGTGCTTGCTCTGCTGTTGTTACCAAAACCCATTCACTTCTTTGTCATCTTTAATCACACTTTATTATTAAAGAATAAACAATTACACAGGGAACTCATCATTCATGTGAAGTAAATACATACTCGAAGCTTCTGCGATGGAAACCAGATATCAAAGTTTACAGCAAATGGAAGTTTTCCCAAACACACGCACCTCTAAACAAGCCTGCTAAACTAGAGTTTTAGTACACATGAGATGCAGAGCATTACAACTGCAGACACTTAACTATAAAACAAGTTCCTCCATTGTAGAAGTACAGTGACAGAGGCTGTGGATCACTGGGGTTTCTATGGTACTGTACATACACTGACATAAACTGTCAAACTCACCGGTCTGTGATGACAAGAATTGTCCCTCTGAAACTGTTCAGTCCACACAGAAAGCTTTAGGCAAAGCCTTCTTTCCCTCCGAATTTTGAAAGAAACACAGCATTACGAGCAGTCCTGTCTGTTTCAGTTGATTCCTTGTTGCTGCTGTGGTCAAGTCCTGAAGAGTGTGTGTGTTTGTGTGTGTGTTTGTGTGTGTGTGTGCGTGTGTGTGTGTGTTTCTGCCTAAGTGTGTGTGCAGAGTCTAGGGAAGAGGTGGTAACTTCCTCTCGAAGTTGAGACGAAGTGAGTAACAGAGTTTTCTCTCTCCCGGCTCGTATCCACAAGAAGCAGGAAAAGCTGTCATACTATCCCCCTTTTCAGACGGAAAAAAAGAGGAACAGCCTAAAAAGGGCAAGCTCGGGGAAAAGGGGAGGTAGGAAAGCAGTGTGTGTGTGTATGTGTGTGTGTGTGTGTGGGGGTTCCCTCTGTTGTTAAGGAAACAAGCAGAAAGCAACTCCAGGCTCAGGTTTTCCATGCACAGTTCAGTGTGACAGAGCCAAAACATCAACAACAACAACAACAACAACAACAACAACAACAACAACAACAAACAAAACAAACAACTGTGAATGTTTAGCTGATGTGTAGCTGTGTATGTTTTTGCAAGTGAGTTGCTTTGTAAGTCTTGTCAATATGCTAAAAATGAAGCTTGCGCCGGCAACTGGTTAGCTCAGACAGTTTCCAGTCTTTATGCTAAGCTAGGCTAACTGGCAGTCCTATATTTACTGGGCAGATGTGAGAGTGGTATTGATCTTTTCGTTAGATATAATAAATAAGCGTATTTACTGAAAGGTCAAACTGTTTCTTTAAAATTGACTTTTCCGTTTATTTGATGTGGATAGACAGGAAAGGTGGAAGAGAGATGGGGGATGACACGCAGCAAAGGGCCACAGGTCGGATTTGAACCCGGACATGAATGAATTTTATCATCTAAATTCAGAAGTGCATTAATTCTGGTTGGGCGTGGGTGAAAAATACAATCCTTTATAGTAGGGAAACATTTTTATCCTCCTGGTAATATTATTCATGAGACTATACACTCTACTCTAGATATTCAACATCAAGTTTCTAAGTGTGTTCATGCAACATCAGCTATAATGTGCTGACAGAAAGTGTCATAAGAGAAATGTCTGAAGTTACAAGTGTGCTGTGATATGTCTCAATAGTGGTCTATGTTGGCCTATACTGCCATGATGCTTACAATGTCATGAAGAATCTCGCTTTATATTTTAAATTTCAATTCAGAAATGTTAACGAGCATTTGCAACTTATTACTGGAGTAACGTTCCTCCCAGAACTAGAGTGTGCAGCTATAATGAGAAGAGGCTATATGGTTTTGGTGAAAGCAGCCTCACACAAAACATGGTAAACATGTAATCCCAATGACATGTCAACTCCCATGCTGAAGGAGTTGACATCCTAAATGCTCACAGCTGCGAGCTGAAAAAACTCTTCTGGTAGATCGCATCAATGATCGACCGCACAACTGAGGCAACGCTGACAATAATGAGCCTTTTTTCTAGCTTCAGGATGTTGTATGTCTCGTACATTTGAATTCACAGCACACATTCTGAGCTCACGCTTGTCATATTTTGCAACCGGCTTTACAACCAACGTCTCTTCAACTGTAAGAGCTTTATACCATCTCTGTGGGCTCAGCTGTAAATCTTGGTGGCCACCAAGCTCCGTCTTGACCACATTTTATTAAAGCCATACGCTCGGGAGGGCATAGTGACACTTTTCATTAGCTTTGCCCCAACTCTTCATGGGAAAATAAGGGAAGAAAAGCTGAGAGCAGTTAAATCAAGCATTCGTTTTATTCTTCCAAAAGGTCAATGTAAGAGCAGAGCTGTTATTGTGCTACACCCTGCTGGGGTGAAAGAACATCTTGGTCTCTATGTCAAATTTTTTTCACTTATAAACCCACACGCTAACCTGAGCAGCCTGCCTGTGAGTGGCCACAAAATGCATTGCATATTAGACCCATTGTGTTTTCAGACTCAGCACTCCAAATCAAACCTCCTCCCTCTGTGTCTTTCTTGAATCTCTTCTTTTCCCTATCCCCTCATTAAAAAACATTCTGGATGCAAACAAAACAAAACGGAAAATATTCCCCCTGTCAACTCAATCACTATGAAGAGGAGGTGTAGGGGCTGGAGCGGGGGGAGGGGGTTTTCGGGAAAAACTGTGTCCCTTTAGTGCCAGGATTTCAATTTTTCTCTGAGCTGCATCAGTGATCACATTCCTGCGTGGATCTCCTCATGGCTGGCAGATGTCCACCTGTCCCTGGGGCTGAATTATACTCCAGCACTGGGTTGGTCTGATGAGAGTGGATAAGTTAGGGGTAATAGAATGGAGAGAGGCAGAGGGAGGAAGACAAGAAGAAGAAACAGAAGAAGAAGAAGAAGAAGAAAAAGATGATGATGATGATGATGATGATGATGATGATGGTGATGAAAGAAAATACAAGCAAGAGAGAGGTGAGAGAAGGTGAAGATGAGACTTAAAGAGAAATGAGAACAGTCTAATTACAGGGCACCTACGGCTTTCAAGGCGGACTTGTCAGACAAACCTGAGCATGCCGGTGTGCCCGCTTAAAGTAAATACACAGTATATCATGATAAGCTGTTGTGAAGGCGGAAACAGGGAGGGATTGTGGCTGATGACTGGGGAGGGTCTGTCTACAGGTGGGAAAGGATGAAACAAGCAGGGAAGGTGTGTGTGTGTGTGTGTGTGTGTGTGTGTGTGTGTGTGTGTGTGTGTGTGTGTGTGTGTGTGTGCGCGTGCGACGGAGGGGGATGGTGGGGAAATTTAAACAAGATAGCACTCGTTCACAAACCCCGCTGCTGCGGTGAAGTGCAGCGATATGCTCCAAACTGGTTTCATAGGAACAAAAGCTAACTACCATCTTTAACCTAGAATAATATTTGCAGTGCGTTTCATGACAAAGTCACCTCACCCACTCATTTTCCAAAGGTTGCCACACAGAGCTTTTGTTAGTAATCTGCACCGTAGGGATGCCGTGTGAATGAACGGTGCATGGAGACCTTTGATGTGAGGCTGAGTTTGGCTAGGACAGATTACAAAGCACAGAAAATAAAGAAGGGAAACAAACTCAAAAAAAGAAAGTGCAAACACAACACAATGTTCTTCACTTGGAGGAAATCAGTTTTCTCAAGAAAGCTAATAATCTAATAATTGAAATGGGAAAATAATAATTAAAGCTTTGTCTTCCAGGCTCAAACCTCAGATAGATGGAGAGGGAGAAAGAGAGAGAGAGAGAGAGAGAGAGAGAGAGAAAGAGAAAACACCACCCATAGATGACTCATCAGTACACTGAACACTGAAATGAATATCCGAGGACGCCCTGAGAGAATTAGCATTGTTCTTTTTTAAATCAGAAACATTCTGAGATATCAAACTGCAAACACACCTTGCTGAGAAGTTCTGCTTACGTAAAGTGAATATGTTGATGCAGGAACAAAAACAGATTAAGTAAATATATAGGAGAGACGAGGGAAAACATCGTCGCTGTCATTTTTTAATGTAGGTTATCATTAAGTTTGTCAAAGTACAAACACTTTGGCAATCACAAACTGCTCATTAAAACTTCCTTGACAATCCTGTAGATGGATCCTGTCTAGGGCTTCACTTTCAGGTACTCTCCACACCCTCTTTCAAGTGCATGAAAACACATGTCTCTTTGGCCCTGGTGCACCCACATAAAAAAGCTAACTGGAGGCATCTGCCAGCAGTAGCTTCTTTATGGGACAGATGGGATCCCAGAGCAGGGAGCTCCTGTGCACGGGGCTTGTTTTGTGATCATAAGTCTGATCTCCTTCCTGCTGTGATTTTCCACTCCCTCTGGATGCATAAATAATAAATCATCACATATGTAGGCACATAGAAACAGAGACTTATCACCACATACTGTACATACTGACTGACCCAATGTGATCCTTGCTGTGGTGTTTGATACACCTACGTCATCCTTAAAGGACAATTCCGGTGCAAAATGAACCGAGGGGTTAATGCGTTGAACAGATGCGTACCCACTCGATCGTTCTCTGGGACATGTTTTCATGCTAATGGAATGTGTAAGTAGCTTGAAAGAAGCTAGCGCGGACCGCTGATCAGCTTACAACGCTAGTATTCGAGGCACAGGGAAAGTAAAAACAGATCGCTATTTTGTACCACTAAAAAGGCTCAAAATGTCACTTAACTTCAACGGTAGCATAATGAGGGTCCCTAAATGTTAACCGAAGCACTGAGAACTTTGTAAGTGTACAGACAGTTTATTGAAAAGATAGATAAAGACACTCGCGTTCATGTTTACATGCGGCTGCCGTCTTGAAAACCAGTCATGATTTACAGCTGGCGATGCAAACTAAAATCAAAAGCAATTTGCTCCATATATCTGAAATAATCGCACCGATGTAAAACATAACTTTTCTAGTGTAGCTACTTATCTACTCAGTGGATAACTGTCCATCTGGTCCCGCTGGTCTGGGTTGCTGTCTCCAATTTCTTTTCGGGACATGGTAAAAAGTTTAAAGTACAGCCCTGTTTATCAGAAAGGAGAAATCTTCAATACTAGCGTTGTAATCAGCAGTCCGCGCTAGCTTCTTTCAAGCTACAAACACATTCCATTAGCATGAAATCATGTCCCAGAGAGCGATCGAGTGGGTACACATCTGTTATTAACCCCTAGGTTCGTTTTGCGCTGGAATTGTCCTTTAATAACAAATTTAAGTTCACCCAAATTACAAAACCATATTTCTTTTACTTATCTCTTGTTGTTCTGCAAAGTAGTTGCTGGGCAGACTTCTTTCTTTTGCTCGGTGATGGGGGTGGAGCTTTCCAGATGTGCGCTGCATACAGTGCGCACTGCTTACTTTAGGGTTTGAACATTTTGTGGGGAAACCGTTTGTAGGCGTTAGCAAACTTGTCTGTTGAAAGATGTAAAGTGCTTAAGACCACTATTAAATTGCTATGGCTACCGTTCTAGCATAATAGCCTAATAAGATTCATATAAAAAAGTGGACCTAGCCCAGTGGCTATTGTTAAAAATAGCATCCATGTCTGACATAATCAATTTTGAATATCTTAGGAGTGGAGCCCAGCTGGAGCCCACTTAATTTAGCCCATCTACTGCCCATGTGGGGCCCAACAACAAAGCCCACTCTGAGCCCATGCCCAGCCAAAGCCCAAATAGCCCAAGTGAGGCCCAGGGACTATATGAAGTATTTTAGCTGGCAAGCTAACTATTAAAATGCTAGCCAGCCAGAACCCACTAGCACTAGTTACAATATCACCCCAAGCTTCTTTCTTTTTGTGCCATTTTTCGCTCAGCGCTCCTAATGTCAGGCTAATTTACTCCAACCTGACATTTTGTTCTTGGGATTTTACATTATTTCATACAATTAAAAGAGGAAAAAAGTTTTCTTAGCTACAAAGCTTGCAAAAGTTTGGAACTGTCTGCAAACCATCTTTTATAGAGCCATTTAAACATCCTATAGATGTGTAGATAGAGTAAAGAAGAATACAAAACATAGATTAAATAAAGGTGGGTGTTGCAATAAGGTACACTAGCTCCCTTCCTATAGAATATGATTTTGTCCACTATGTAAGATTTTGGAAACATGTCAAGAAAAAGGGTGTAATACCTCACTTCCGGCACACCCATGCAGTGTGCTGAATAGAAAGGAGAGTGAGGGAGAGGTCTGTTTGGTATTAGGCGGGAAGCCTGGGACAGGAAATGGTCGAAGGTTTCACAGAGGCGGCCCATCCACAGAGCAGGCAGTGGTCACACCCCCATGATGGCCAGGATAAGGCGCTAGTGTTCACCCTCGCCCCCACCCCGCTCTCTGTCACTCGACACAGAGGTTGACAGAGATTAAATGAGTGGAGGAGGAACGGAGGGAATTCAAAAGTTGAGAAGTTAAGGGGTGAGATTATATAAACATCTCGACACCTTGGCAACTCTTCGTGGCTATCCCTGCCTCCTCAGTTAAATAGTTTCTTTTCCTGCCTACCTCCTCTCCAACTCTTTCGCCTCAGTGCGTGACGGTGAGTTGCCAAAAGCCATGAGGATCCAAGCACTTAGGCTGAATCTCTCACATTCCTCGTGCTCAACTTATCATGATGATGATCCTGGTGTCAGGTTAGATGCTATTAAATCAAATCAAAATAGTAAGATTTCATGTATTTGAAATGGTGAGCATTCCTTGCATAATGGGAGACCGTGCCAGGCTTTTATTGTCATCAGAGAGTGTTGCAGTGCATATGAAGATGAATCATTTCTAAACGTCTGCAGTCTTGTGCTCATATGCTCCACTATTATTTGCTTGTGGCTTTCATAATGTTTTAATGTAAGGTTTTTATATTTCACATGCCACGCTAGCGGTGTGGCTAAAGAGATAGGAATGTTGGTTTGCTCGGGCAAACACTTTGGTCCAGGCTGAAATATTTGAACAACTATTAGAGGGATTGTCATGACATTTTGTACACACATTTAAGGTCCCTAGAGGATGACTCCTACTGACTTTAGTGGACACGCCCCCACCAACACTGCCCCTTGCATTATTTTAACACAGGACTGTCTTTGGTCTGAATCCCTGATCTGTCTTGTTTAATGTATTGAAACATAAACGCAACTTAAAAACATTACATATGTAAATATGTTGATTGAAAAGAGAACTGGCATTCCACTTCAACAATGTTTCTATTGCTGAAGCTGTGCACACTTGAACAACATCACAAAGCCTGTGCAGATGGGCCACAACTGAAATGGCTCTTTTACAAACCCTTCCCCCTTTGAATATTTAAGAATAGCTCTTTATGTGCATGCAAGTGTGTATTACGTGGAAACTATGTGACTGACCAGCTTCCTCGGGCAGCCTTGAAGTGCTGGATATAGAGGATATAGTGGTAAAGCCCTGCATTGGATTCCTCTAAAAGCTCGGATTAGGTCTCGAACAACAGGTTTATTAACAGCCAGTCACATTAATTCACTGTCAGCCTGCCTAGAGCGCAGAGGGAGAGAGTCACATCCAGCAGAAAGAAAAATGGTCAGCTGCAGTCCGAGATAATGAATAATTATTTCCACCTCTGGCCACTTCTGCCAGCAGCACCACTCCTAGCAACACCAAAAAACCCATCTGTTTACACATTAAGCATAATGACGGGCTTTCTTTTACAGGAAACTGTGAGTGAAATGCTAAGTATATACCCCAAAATAAGCATGAACAATGTTGCACTGTGTTTATGCCTTCCTTGATAAATTTGCTTCAACTTGATTGGTGACGTTCGGTTACTGAAACAATAGTTTCCACTTTGAAATGGAGAACAAAAACAGTGGAGCTGATCAAATTACATTAGTAATACTTTTATAGTCATAAATAAAACAATAATAAAACATTTTACACACATTATAAAAATGGACAATTATGTCAAAAAGAGATGAAAGAGTTATGTGTTCTAGTTCTAGTTCTCATCCTGGCTGATGTACAACATGTCCTCTTTATCAAGGCTTAGAAAATAAGGTAATAATATAAAACACTTGAACTAAAAATTATTCAGAACTTCCTTTTCTTTTTTTACCTTTCATATGACACATGAAATGATACCTGTCAGTAGCTCTATTGGATGCCACTGAAATCAAACGTTTAGCTGCCATGGCAGAAAAATTGCAGCCAGTATGTTTCCAAGATTACAGCTGTTTTTACGGAACAGAAGAGAATATTATGGGGCATAACCACAGCCACTAACACTTACACAGTATCAGATTTGAGGCTGACGCTAAAAACAGCAAGAGTAGTGATTATGGTTTGATAAAGGCATCAGTTCCACAGCAAGCTGGAGCCAGTTTTTTTTGGCCAGATAATTTTTTTGGGCTTTTCCGCCCCCAGTTTTTGACAGGGCAGCTAGGCCAGAAAGGGGAGAGAGAGAGGGGAAGACATGCAGGAAATTGTCACAGGTCGGATTCGAACCCTGGACTTCTGCATCGAAGCACCAAACTCTCAGCACATGTGCACCCGTTCCACCACTGAACCAACCCGGGCACAAGCTGGAGCCAGTTTTTCTTGTCTCTCCTGCACACACACACACACACACACACACGGACACACACGCGCACATATCTATCTATCTATCTATCTATCTATCTATCTATCTTGTATATATATATATATATATATATATATATATATATATATATATATATATATATATATATATATATATATATATATATGTACGCTCTTGAAAAGTATTCGGCCTTGAACTTTTCGAACTTTTGCCACATTTCAGGCCTCAAACATAAAGATATAAAACTGTAATTTTTGTGAAGAATCAACAACAAGTGGGTCCCAATTATGAAGTGGAACGAAATTCATTGGCTATTTCAAACTTTTTAACAAATAAAAAACTGAAAAAGTGGGCGTGCAAAATTATTCAGCCCCTTTACTTTCAGTGCAGCAAACTCTCTCCAGAGAAGTTCAGTGAGGATCTCTGAATGATCCAATGTTGACCTAAATGACTAATGATGATAAATAGAATCCAGCTGTGTGTAATCAAGTCTCCGTATAAATGCACCTGCTCTGTGATGATTCTCAGAGGTCCGTGTAAAGCGCAGAGAGCATCATGAAGAACAAGGAACACACCAGGCAGGTCCGAGATACTGTTGTGGAGAAGTTTAAAGCCGGTTTGGATACAAAAAGATTTCCCAAGCTTTAAACATCCCAAGGAGCACTGTGCAAGCGATAATATTGAAATGGAAGGAGTATCAGACCACTACAAATCTACGAAGACCCGGCCGTCCCTCTAAACTTTCAGCTCATACAATGAGAAGACTGATCAGAGATGCAGCCAAGAGGCCCATGATCACTCTGGATGAACTGCAGAGATCTACAGCTGAGGTGGGAGACTATGTCCATAGGACAACAATCAGTCGTATACTGCACAAATCTGGCCTTTATGGAAGAGTGGCAAGAAGAAAGCCATTTCTTAAAGATATCCATAAAAGTGTCGTTTTAAAGTTTGCCGCAAAGCCACCTGGGAGACACACCAAACATGTGGAAGAAGGTGCTGTGGTCAGATGAAACCAACAAATCTAACTTTTGGCAACAATGCAAAACGTTATGTTTGGCGTAAAAGCAACACAGCTCATCACCCTGAACACACCATCCCCACTGTCAAACATGGTGGTGGCAGCATCATGGTTTGGGCCTGCTTTTCTTCAGCAGGGACAGGGAAGATGGTTAAAATTGATGGGAAGATGGATGGAGCCAAATACAGGACCATTCTGGAAGAAAACCTGATGGAGTCTGCAAAAGACCTGAGACTGGGACGGAGATTTGTCTTCCAACAAGACAATGATCCAAAACATAAAGCAAAATTTACAATGGAATGGTTCACAAATAAACATATCCAGGTGTTAGAATGGCCAAGTCAAAGTCCAGACCTGAATCCAATCTAGAATCTGTGGAAAGAACTGAAAACTGCTGTTCACAAACGCTCTCCATCCAACCTCACTGAGCTCGAGCTGTTTTGCAAGGAGGAATGGGCAAAAATGTCAGTCTCGATGTGCAAAACTGATAGAGACATACCCCAAAGCGACTTACAGCTGTAATCGCAGCAAAAGTGGCGCTACAAAGTATTAACTTAAAAGGGGCTGAATAATTTTGCCGCCCCAATATTTCAGTTTTTTTTGTTTTGTTATAAAGGTTTGAAATATCCACAAATTGCGTTCCACTTCATGATTGTGTCCCACTTGTTGTTGATTCTTCACAAAAAATTACAGTTTTATATCTTTATGTTTGAGGCCTGAAATGTGGCAAAAGGTCGAAAAGTTCAAGGGGGCCGAATACTTTCGCAAGGCACTGTATATATATATATATATATATATATATATAGATAGATAGATAGATAGATAGATAGATAGATAGATAGATAGATAGAGAAACAAAGACAGATAGAAAGACAGAGGCAAAGAGGCAGCAGCTGTTAACAGTCAAAATAACAATGTTGTTGTTTGGACACCACTTTGAGAGTATTCAGCTTCTTTGGCCCCAGCCTATCATTCGTAAGCCTGCCTCCACCCTTGACCTGGCTTCCAATCCTGCATCGCCTCCCTCTTAGCTCCAGCATTACAAAACAGACACTTTCCAAACACTTTGACAGATGGATTCTTAAGAAAAATAGAAACACAATGACAAATCTCTCAGTGTAACAACTAGCCAAGCAAGAAAAAACAACAGGGACAAAAAGAAAAATGGACATGGAACTTCTCTGCTGGCTTTGGACATTCTTGTGTCTTAATTTAATTAACTTTATGTAACATTAGATCACACTTGCTTATCACACAAGTATAACATCAACAATATGTCAACATTGACTGAATTCTTAAGTTAAAAGATGAAAATGACCCCAACTCCTCTACATGGAAATACATTGCATCTCCACTTTCTACAAGCCCTCACCCTCTAGTTCCCACTGATGTCCAGGCACCAGAACACTGCTGAGCACCACACATTGCGAGTGGAAGTTCCAAACTGCAGTGTATAGGTGCCGCAGGGCTTTTCAGAGGTACCAATTAAGTTTACACATAAACAATTTGGGCCAGCTTACAAGACTGCAATTGCAGCCTGTTTCAAATACTTGACTGTTTCTGGTCCAAAATGGACAAGAAGACTGGTAACACTTTTAAAAAAGAAGAAAAAGAAAAGAAAGAACTCAGAACTGTTTAGATTCTAAACTTAGAAACTGGAAACTTAGAAGCCTCTCATGTCTTTATGACTATGAAAATGATTTGTTGATGTTACCAAATAATACTTAAATGCTTCAAAAATCATTTATGAATGTTAAACTATTGCATTGAGCTGCCTGCACATGTTTAACCAATTTATTGTAAATGAGGTGTTAACACATTTGTTACACATCTGGTAAACATTTGTCCGAATAAAGCAGCTAATCTAAATGTTGCAACTCGATGTTGCACCAATATGAGGTGTTTCTTATCCATTTTATACCTTTTTTCTTTCTGATATTTTTAAAGGATTGTTGTACATTTTGCAACTCAACCCCATACTGTGAACATGTCTAAATCAACTTAAATTCAAACTTATTGACAGCATTATCTACCTGTTGTTTTAGTGTTTTAGTCTTTATAGATCAGTACGTCTTTGACAGTAGATGAAACAATACTTCTTGTTAAATTCCAATCAATTAGACCCAGCCAATTTGCAGTAAATATTTATAACATAAAGTCATTCACTGCTACACTACAGTATCATGTTGTGTTATAGTAGGACATAATATCATAACGTATTAAGCTCCTGTTTTTTTTTTTTTAAACCTTTTAGTTTAATTTAATAGGCTTTTGTTCACTCATTTTAAATGATGGTATGGTTACTAAACAGGAACCAATCATCCTGCATCATGTGAGTATTATTTTCTTTAACTCATAATTATGTCAATGCCTTAGGAGTAAAACATACAAAAACAAAGTATTTTACCCTGTGTGCCATTTGCCTATGCATTGGTAATCCATGTCAGATCTTGTGCTGTCATCCAAACTTCGCCTGTCCTACATTATCCAACGTTATCATCAAAGGATTTTTTATTTTACGAGTCACATTGGAAGAGCAGTGCCTCCCAGTTAAGTTAAGTTCTCTGAAAATAACAAACTTGTTTGGCTTCGCAATTAAAGAGTCACTTGTTTGAGTCCAACAGCCCTCCTTCAGTCTCTGGCCTTAAAGCATGTAGGCGTGTCATCAATTCATTCTGGCAGAAGTCTTTTTAGCTGTGAAGGGTCTTATGATGACAAAGAGCTAATGGTACAAACAGACATCTAATAACTGATTCTGTTTTTCTTGCAGAAAGAGAGGGACATTGATTTTCTTTCTGTAACATGTGCACAAGGAGGTCAATCGGTTTGAAGTAAGCTACCACAGAAGGAAAAGTGATGGCAGTGAGGTTTTAAAATGTCTGAAACAAAAACAGACAATATCTGTACCCTCATTCACCCTGCCAGTCTCTCTCTCTCTCTCTGGCCAATAGTCACCCTCCTGGGATTCAACCTGCCAATCAGTTGCCAAATATATCCACACAGCCCCTTCCCCTGTGCCTCCATGATATACATCCTGGAACCACAAGTTTCCCAAAGGATGCCCAGCCTCACAGTCATCCCCTTTATAAAAACAGCCACTTCTATCCTTACATGCACTGTATACACATGCACAATGATAGATAGACCTTTTTAGAATTGAGCTTGAACTATCCCACAGGCATGAACTAAAAATACAAGCCCTCTACTAGTATTTATGACTGCTGTGAACAAGTTGAAGTGAAACATCAAGCAGAAATGTGGGGCAGATTGGCCTTTTTTGTTGCTATGAACCACAAGCAGTATACAGCTTGATAGCACAACCCTCTCAAAAGCCTGGGCATAATGACATAGAAACCGGCATTGATAATATGTCAACAAACAATCAAGTTTTTATTTATGCATTTGCCACAGTGAAGGGTCTGACAATAACTGGGGCTGCTATGATTTTAAAGTGGCCATATTATGCTCATTTTCAGGTCCATAATTGTATTTTGAGGTTGTACCAGAATAGGTTTACATGGTTTAATTTTCAAAAAACACCATATTTTTTGTTGTACTGCACATTGCTGCAGCTCCTCTTTTCACCCTGTGTGTTCAGGTCTCTGTTTTAGCTACAGAGTGAGACCTCTCACTGCTGTAACATCTTTGTTGGCAGTCGAACATGCGCAGTAGCTAGGTAAGGATCACATCATCCAGCTGTTTGTTTCTACAACTTCAGTTAGTACACGGCAGGATTAGCCGGGAGACTTCCTCTAAACGAGGGCGCACTTCCAACTTTGCGTGGAATACCTGCAGAACAGGGACATGTCAGTAGTTCTTTTGTAGATTATGGTGAACTAGTGTGTGTTGTAGCAGTGTTTTGCCATTCAGAACGAGCTAGCATGCTAGCGCTAGCATGCTACGGTTAGCCACCTCGTGTCGGCTAGTGACGTAAAAAGCCGTGCCGATTTTGAACAGCTATCCCGGAGACTGAAGGCAGGATACATTCAGAAACCCGTATCTCACTCAAAACAGCATGGATGTTTTTTTTCCCAAGTTTGTATGCGTGTGGAAGCACCAGAGACACAAAATAACACCCCAAATCCCCCAAAAAGTGATTTTTTCATTATATGGGCACTTTAAAGATTTCACACGCACCGGGCTGTACGGTACACACATGCCTTTCAAAATAAGGATGGGTCGAAAAAATGCCCTTAGGACACATGTTTGTGTGTCTGAATTTGTGTGTGGAGAGTTTTTCAGACGTGTCAACACTCGGCGTGGCCATATACATCTCAGTTTATGCACATGTGTAAGTATATACCATGTATATATAACCAAGTGCAAATGTGTGTATGCACAGTATGTGTGTCCAGTGATGTAGGCCAGAGCCATTAGATGCTGTCTTTTTTCTTTGCCTCCCTCTCATTAAGGGTGGAGCCCGGAGGAGTGTGCTGGAGGAGTGTTATCGAGATAATAACACGGTTGCAAAGACAGCTGCTGATGGGGACCGCGGAGCTGAGCCAGGTTGGAAGTCAACACTGCTGATAGTCTGAGTGCAGGTTTATTTGACTGCACATTCTGAGGACAGGACACAACAGGCCAGGAGGCAGGAGAGAGAGAGAGAGAGAGAGAGAGAGAGAGAGAGAGAGAGAGAGAGAGAGAGAGAGAGAGAGAGAGCAGATGTGAAAGGTGGATGAAGTGGTGCACATATAAAGTACTTTCATACTTAATGCCTGTTAGGCTTCACATCGGTTCGGACAAGTTTGTAGCTTATTTTTTCAGCAGCTGTAGTAGGCTTGGATTCAAAGCAGTAACAACGAATCACGATACGGACACAGAAGCACAGCAAAAGCACGTTATAACTTCCATTGAAACTTCTCAAGCCATTCCTGCAGCATAGTCCTCTTCTCCACTAATTATCCATATCCACAGTATGTCCTGCAACATAGTTTCTCCAAAACATAGCAGAATACTCTACTAAGTGTCACGGTATTGTCTCTCCATAGCTTCGAAGTTTTGCCAGAAGTCGCCTACTGCAACGTCTTATCTGGAACATAATGAACATTTTGGTCAACAGCTGACAAGTGGATTATGATGCAGGGTGTGTTTAAAAAGTTTCTATCAACATAAAATGATGATTATCAGACCACCGTTACATCTTTAGTTAGCTGAATAGTTTGTTCAGTTTCTTCAATATATCATTTCTAAATAGCAAGCTATAAACTTCAAGCCTGCAGGCTGCACTCTAAAGGTACTCTAAAGATAGATTTTTAGTGAAATATTCCTTCCTGTGTGCACAATTACTCATGAACACTAACAATCTTGCGCACACACACACAAACACCCACCAATACTACAATAATTACAGCTGTCCACACCGACATCAGTTGGACACTTTTTTTGCTTCTGAATCACTCAGGCATCCGCTTCCTGTTTGCCCCCACACCAGGAGCGTAAGCCCCATGTAATCGTTCAACACTGTTGCACTTCCTTTCCTCTGTCCCTCCCTACTGCCGTCCCCCTCCGCTGGGAACTGTTGACTCATGGTTGGCTAAATCAACAGTTTCGGGTTAGAGGCATCCATCTGGAACGTGGTCACCGCTGTGGCCTGCTGGTCATTTACCTCTTCAGCGGAACAAACCCCTGCAGCTATAGTCAACACACTGACACTTGTGATAACAAGCTGAGCTCCTTTTCAGTGGAAAACAACCACTTTGACACCACCGCACAGTTGGTGGAGCAAAAATGGTGTCAAAAAGCGAATGAACTGCTTGTAAATGTGCCAGAACAAGTTTGTCGCAAGTTCTTGTTTTCATGACCCGAGGGTTTTAGGGAGGCAGGTGTCCTTCCATGCTCTATTCGCGGATAACTTTTTCAGCCTGCAGATAAGTGCGACTTTTCTTTCTTCGAACGGAAATATAAGAACAGCAGGAAATTTGTTTGGTTGCAAGCCAATGGCTGCATGGAGCTCAACAAAGATTTTAATCTGTCAGCATCTACACTCGATCTTCAGTGAATGCATGCACAGGTTTCCAGATAGCAGCGAAAACACTTAATGACTTACTCCTCCCTATGAGGAGCTAGAGCAAGAGGTGACATGTACAAGACAAATCTCATCTTTTTTGTGCACAGTCAACCCATATCAAAGCACCCTCTTACTGTAATATATTGCTTCCTTTAGGCACAGCCAAGAATATATTACCTTCATTCTAAATCTATAGAGTTCATGAACCATTTGTTCTTAGCATGATAGCATGTCTGTCGCACGGACAGGTCAGAGTAAGATGATATATTTATAGAGAATGTGGTGACTCATCTTCAAGGCAGAAATTTGAACCTTGGTGATTTATGAAAAGTACAATTTGCTCAGAGCGAAGCAATGGGGGATTCAAATCTCTGCATGATCAGTCCAAAAAATCCACCTCGACAATTTCTGCATTTCACAGCCATTGTGTTTTGACAGATGGTCCCTTCAAGCACACTGACATCAACACCTGAGTTCAGGGAGCGTAGTAAGTGATCCCTGCCTGTTAGGAAGTGTGTGCCCGCGAATGCTTATTTCCTTATGAATGCACTACGTCTGCATGCGTGCGTATGTGTGTGCTGCGTTGCATTTTTCAGCTCTCCCATGACAGGGGAATGCAAAAACATGACTCCCTTGGAGTGGAAACCATCTGCCTCACTTGTAATCAGCCTGTGCAGTGTCAGGGTGTTTACACTGAGGCTGCATGCTTGGAAGAAAACAAACGGGCAAGACTTCATAAATCAGTTTTCTGTTCAAATCCCAAGCGTTTATGCTACCACTGCACTGCATAGTGCGATGCTTATCACTGAGTGACCTGCAATCTGGGAGACAGCCAAAATAATTTGCCCACATGCAAAGGTTGCTCCATTTTACTGGTTCTTTTAAGCGCTGCTGTGTCTTCCGGATGTTTGTAGATAGAAATAAGATGTCGAGTCTTGACATGTTCTGTCTATTTGTCAGTGTGTTTAATCATTGACCTTTTTAATTGGACTGATTGTCATAGATTTGTGAAGAATGCATGCAATTATACCTTTTTATACACCAATCATCACCCCATCCACACTCACTCCAAGGTGGTTTGCTTCATTGGTTGAAATCCAATAAACATCTCCTGAGAGAATGAAATTCCAGCACTGCAGCTGTGGCGTCTGACTACAAAGCAAGCAGGGCAGGACTGCGTGGTCCCCCCCCCCCAGGCGGTTCACCTCTCTCACAGCACGTAGTCTACTCCACTTGCTTTTAGACCGCACACTTCTCCTGGATCAAGTCTGACGAGCAGCAGCATTAGCTGTAACACGAGGAGGAAGCCAGTGTATCAACGGGAAATTAAATGGAGTGAAATGTGCCTTCCAATGTCCAAGAATAATGACTATACCTTGAACATTCCTCTGTGTGGATTCCAAACCCAACAGTTTCCTCTGATTAGGTTTCATTGAATGTTAATTAGATTTTAAAAAATACCTTTCATTTAATACAGCATGTGTACTTGCAGGTGTCTTTTCAGCTTCCAAAATGCTCTTCTTATGGGCTCAAAAATACTTCTTACACAAACTTAAAATCAAAGGAGTGCTCTTGGTCAACACCGATGTGTATTTTCAGCATTCTTAGCTCAGGTTGACTTATCACCGCGTCATTTTCAGCATCCAGAAATAGAATCAATGACTGTTTGGTTGGACAGTACTGTATAGAGGGTAATGTTTAGCCTCAGCCAGGCCAGATGTGCAATCTGGAGAGATCGACTGCTGAGTTCACCCCAGGCCATGTAAGAATGATGATGAGGTGAAATTAAACCATTACAGGTTCACTAAGTATTTACTGGAAGCAATGGGGCAGGTTGTGTGTGGTTGTGTGTGTATGTGTGTGTGTGTGTGTGAGGATGAGAGAGATGATGCATGCAAGTTTGTAGTGGGAACAATAAACACAGCTTGAAGCCTTGAACTACAACCCAAAGGCTGTTATGCCAGTTTTAATACATAATGGAGCGTAAACACAGCTGACACCTTGTCAAAGTTGAAAAAAAAAAGTCTACTAATTTGCCAGCACACCATTTGCCCTTTGAATAGAAACATAGTGATTAGAGGGAGGTGCCAGTTAAGGACATAAAAATACATTATTATTGTGCAAATATTTACGCCTAAATGTGTACACCAGCACAGAAACCACTCATCTGATCTTCAGAGAGAAGTTTGAAATGTAAGAACAGCTCGGACTATTGAAACATTCAAGTCCTTGCTTAAGACCCATTACTATGCATTGGCTTTCAATTCAAGTTGAGCTTTGATATCTTGACCTTTTTCTACTGTTGGTTATTTTGTATTGTATATTGTGTATTGTTTGTGTATATTATCTCTTTGATTTTGGACCTTGTTAAGCACTTTGGTCAACTATGGTTGTTTTTAAATGTGCTATATAAATAAAACTTAACTGAGCTGAACTGAAATGTTGCCTTTAGAGTTATTCCTTTTCTCCTTTCCTCCTGATGCTCCTCCTGATGCTCCACGTGTTTGGAATGAAGGCCTCTTAACCTGCTGCTGAGGTGGTGAGTGTGTAGATGATAGAAGAGTGGGATCAGCGGGAGCCTATAATAAATAACCGTCAGGCCCTCTAAAAGCTTATTATACAGTACTGGGGATTATTTACAACAAGAACACTGCAGCAAAAATGTGCTCTGGGTTTTGGTGCAAAGCATTTCCACAGATGGAGGAGACGATACTGTTGTAGTCAAAATGAGAGTCCAAGTTTCATTATGACTGTGTGGAGAGACTTCAGACATTTCAGTTTCTGTTTCAATGCGGCCTTGTAATTCTTTACCAATCAGGAAAGGCAAGTGTATTTGTATAGCACTTTTTAACAACAAGGAATTCAAAGTGCTTTACATAAGACATAAAAATGCATTATGCCAAGATATAAAAGAAAAAAGTAAATAAGCTAAAGTGGAATAAGACAGGTAACATAACGAAAATAGAAATCACAGTTCAAAAAGACAAATTTTTAAGAACTGAGAGTTTGAACTGAGAGTTTGAGCAGACTTCAAGTTTTCGGGCCGATTCGAGCCACATATGTGGTGTAAAGAAACCGAATGCTTCTCTATGCTAGGACTGGGGAGAGAGGTCACAACAGTTCATAATGCAGGAGCAGATCAGAAATATATTTTGGCCCTAAAGTCTTTAGTGCTTTATGACAACAGTACTATTTTAAATGCACACAGCAAGCCAGTGTAAAAATCTGACAACTGGACTGATGCGATCCACTTTCTTCTAGCAGCAGCTGTGTGATCAGGATTTTAGAGAAACCAGTAAAGACAGTAGGCGAGCCTATACTGCTGAGACAGAAGTCCTTTCTTAAGATGAGAGTTGGCCAATTTTGTAATTGTTTTAATGTGGTTATTTAGGTCGGACTCCATGACTACACCAGGATTTCTAGCTTGGAAGCAAAGTGAAGTGGACTAAATTACTTGACTCCACAAACAATTATTTCTGTTTTATCTGTTTGAACTCAGCCCCGCTGTCAGGGTGGGTCAAAAGTTCAGGGGGTGTCGGCTGCATGTCAAGGTCTATGGTTGACAATTTACTGACTGACTTATATCACTGACAATACAACTTTTAAGTATTTACATGATTTATTGTTATCATTAAATAATAACAGCGGGGGTCAGATGTGCAGTAATGTATGGAAAGATGTAAAGCGAACTGCAGCCTGACTAGTCAAAATGCCTCACCAAAAATCAGGGGCTCAAAAAAAAAAGAAAGAGAGAGAGGGAACAAGAAAATGAAAGGAGCAGAGAGACCATGCCCAAACCTCTGGTCTAGAAAAAGTGTAAAGAAGCATGCAAAGCTATAGGTACACAGAAAATAAGCAAAGAAAGCCCGCTGTAGCTGGCTCAGTTTTGAATCTAGAGTGAAGATACTGGTATCATATGGAAACTAGACAACCTAAGGCATTCACTGGTACTATTTTGTCTTGAAGGGGCTAAATAACGCTCCAGTGTGAGGCTAAATTTTGGCGAGGGAAAAAAGGGCATGCCATTTCTCAAAATGGTGTATTTCATTATTTCTGCATAGTGGGGTCCCTAAAAAAGTGTCTTGGAATTGCATAAATTGAGTTTGACTGGAAAGCTGAGACTCTCACTGAGACTGGATTCAATGAGTCCAATTGTATTCATCTGTGATGATGTAAGTCCCCATTTCATTGTAGTGGGACCATTTTCTGAAACTTGACCTCATTTTATAAAAAATACCTATTGTGACCTCTAGGATGATCACAGCCTCAAGAAACTTTACAAACACAAACTAGAGACCTAGGGAATTCAGAGGATGTTTGGTTTTCTTAGGTATATTTACAATATGGGGGTTTCTATATGTATGGAAAACCAAGCATGGCCTGGATGGGTCTATGACACTGGGTTTGAAAATGGTTGTTAGAGACTATGGGCCCTATTTTAACGATCTGAAATGCAAGTATGAAACGCCAAACGCAAGTAGCTTTGTGGGCGCTGTTGCTATTATGCCGGCGGGATAAATGAGTCTTGCGCCCGACGCAAATCTAAAATGGGTTGGTCTGAAGTAGCTAGGTGTGGTTTGGGCGTAACGTGAAAATAACCAATCAGAGCGTCATCTCTCATTCCCTTTAAGAGCAGGTGCGCTTGTTCCATGGCGGACTGCTATTATGACGGAGGATTTGCCTGGCGCCGGGATGCGGCAAAGTAATAAATGCCCGTCTTGTCCGGGTGGCTGCAGCCATGGAGCATTGGCCTCCAAACGCACCACCTGCACCCGTTGTGCCCCTTCCTCCTCCCCCCACTCCATCTCCGTCCACCCGCTCCACCAGGAGCATTACTCCCGGACCAGATCCCGCCGGACTGCCCAATCCCACCGTAGTTCAACATCACGTCTCCTTAAGTCCTCTAATATTTCCTCATTTATGTCATCAACACATCCATGATTCATGGAAATGTGTAAAACACAACAAGCCACAAAGAATGCTGCGACTTTTTGAGGACTGTACTGTAAAATGCCTGCTGACCTATCCAAACACATGAAGCGCATTTTCAGTAATATTTTTCTTTGTAATTATGTATGGTTTTCAAAAATGGGAACTGCTGTAGATGAGAGAAGTGTATGCGCTGGCGCGTACACGCTACACATTATGGCCAAGCATTCGTCCCTAAAATAGCATCTGAATAACGCGCCACTGACTTTAGACTAGCGCACTGACTTTAGACCAGGTTTTTCCTGGTCAGTGGCAGAATTGTTTTCTGAAACTGCAAAATAGGACCACGTAACGTTTGCGCCTGAACACGCCTCCTCTTTTCGCTGAACCGCCCCCTGGAGCGCAAATACATTCCCTAATTTACCGACGTGCGTCTGTGGAGGGAAAAGTCCGCTGTGCGTCGGGTGCAAAATAGGAATGATACATGCGTCGGTGTACAAAGGCAATTGCGAAGAGTGCAATCTAGGGCCCTATATCTCTGTCACTACAGGACTAATGACCAAGAGCTTATTTGAAATATGTGTTGGTATTAGAGCTTACGATGGGTGGTGGTGCTGGAGTGGGTGTGGTTGAGGATGATGGGCCAATTTGGAAAGTTTTGGCCCACCTGTCCATATTTTCTCATATGTTTTGTGCATATTCATAATGGCTGGTTTTGGACGTCCAATCACTGATTTGTTCATTGCATATATTCAGTAATTGTATGAGACTAGTCACTTGGTGACATCAAAGTAATAATTGCAACATAAAAGTGTTTGCGTCCAAATTAAACACACAAAAATGGGCACTGCAGAGTTGAAATCTCTCTGTTGGTAAAAGATGTTATCTGTGTAATATTCAGGCTTCTGAAACGGTGCTTTTATCCATGTTATTTCAGTGTACTTCACACAGAACACTGTGCGTCACTTTCAGAAATGATATAGCTTTGCGGCGACATTTTAAATGCATTCATTTTCTCAGGGGAAATGATAGCCTGTCAGGAAATTCAGCCGCTGCTGCCTTTAAAAAGAGGCAGAGCCCATTCTTTAGAAGACATGAAAAGAACAGGTCTTAATTTTCCAAATCTAAACAGAGCCAAAGTACACACCCTGTGTGTGCTGTACTTCAGGCTGTTGTCTATTTCTGTCAAACTTGTTAAATGATTTTCAAACGTTGTGTGGTTCTTATGAATAATACATGTAACACAGCTTGATGCATGTTAGGGAAGTGTTAACATAACTGTGATGGTGGCAAAGTTTGACAGGAAAGATTAGGTTTTTATTACATCTTCAGATTAAGCAGCAGCAGAACACAAACAAGCTTCTTGGAGACTCAATGACCTGTCATGATAGAGTCCAGACTGATCCCTAACTAACCAAACCTCCAGAATGACTGACAGCAACCGCATGAAAAAACCCAAACAGTCTGCTGAGTAAGAACAACCAGGTAGCAGACACAGTGCACCTCCAAACATGGACATAATCTGCGCAGACGACAGACATCTGGAGACTTCAGTCCTGTTTCCTACATCCATCCTACCGCTATTACAGCTCCGCACAAAACTATGGAACTGGAAAGCAAACCAGCAGCCAGGATTTGGACAGATCCCAAACCAAACCCCTGAGGAATTCACATTTAGGCCAGCATGTAGCCAGAGTACGGTCCAGACTTGTTTCTTCTCCATGGGTGCCTGGCACCACTTGGGAAATCCTGGTTTGGTTTTAGTAAGTGGCACTCCTCCCACGCCTCATTGGGGTTGAAGACACGACCGCAAGAATTACACCCTATACGAATGTTTGTCACCCAGTGTCTACGATAAGAACCACTGTGCACCCACTTCACCCTGACTGAGCAAGAATAGACCTGAGCAATCACTCAAGCATTACCCTGGGAGGCCTATAATGACTACCTCCGGCTTAATTCTGGCTTTCAGTGGGAAGATGACTCAGAGAGAAACAGAAAAAAATACTGTTGTAGGTGGGTTTTTGTTTTCTGCTCTTGAATTTCACTTGTTTTTTTTCTCATGCAACAAAGTCAAAGAATGTGCGGTGCGGCTGTCAGTAAGTACGGTCAAAATGCGCTACTTTGTAATCCAACAACTGAAAATAAAGTACACATACCAAACAAAGGATCAAATTATTGCCTAAATCAAAAATTGACACACTTGCAAGGCTTGAATAACAGGACCGAAAGTTTTATCTTGGTATACTTTCAATTACTGCTGGCCATTTTTCAAATGTATGCTTTTTTGTGGCGCTCAACCCCAAGCCCATTCATTCCTACTGAATATGAAAATCTTAACACATATATAGTTTATAGTAATACTACAGTGCCCACATTCATCACAATGAAGAATAATGTCAGCCAGTGCAATGGTGAGGCTCACTGATGATTCTTTTTTATTTATTTGGCACAAAGGAGCTAAGCTAAGCTAAATCAGGTTTTGGACACACACAGTGTCACTGTTTAAGACTTCAAAAGGAGGCTGAATTAAAAAACAATTTAAAAACAAGAACACTAGAAACACTTAACATTAGAAGATACACTAAGAGCCAGGAACACACGCAGACAAGAGAACAACTATAGACATTTTTCACGGCAGACATGTTGTCATGTCATAGTAGGAAAAGCACAGGTGTATTCAAAACCATTGATGCTGGCTGCATTCCACTTAGGAGAGGCCCTGGTATTGTGCATGCTGACTCACTGAAATATCTTACTGGGACACTTGATGGAATTGAGCCATCGTTAAGGTTATCAATTTCAGCTGTGCTTTTCCTACTATGACAAGTCAAATTAGGCTCGTTCGAGATGAGCCTGATCTGCGCAGAATTGATCACCGGCGATCGCCGCCGAATGCGTGCTGGTTAGATTTGTGTCCGACTTGATCCCGACTAGCTCTGACGTCATGCAAACCTGGGCAACGATAATCTCACGAGATCGAGGCGACCGCAGTTCTGAGACGCAGGCAGCGCAGTTGCTTTTCACCAGAGCCTGTCTATGAAGAGCCTGTTCACTCCCTATCTCACTCCCTATTAAGCCCCATTGTACCAACCCGGAATTTTCCCGAGAGTGGAAGTTCTCCCCTTATTAGACATTCTCTGTTTTCACCAACTGCAAGACCCAGGCGGACCCAGAGCATGCTGGGAGACGCCGGCCTCTCAGCTGATCTAACAGCTGATTGGTTCAGAATCGACTCAACATGACGTTTTATATAAACTTTTTTTGATTTTGATTTGGAGGGAGTTTAACTGCTATTTGTCTGATTTAAAGGCTTATTCTGTACAGAACACATGTTGTGAGGCTGATAGTTATGTTTAGAAGTCAGAGAGACTAAATCCGTTCAGATTACAGATCATCTACAGTATAAATCAGCAACAGATCGCATGTAGAGCATTTTGACAGCTACTCTGTCATAATAAAAACAACTGGAGACTGTGTACAAGCTGATATATGGTTCTTATAACATTGTATTAAATTGGAATCGGACGACAGTGTTTCTGTCACTTCCTCTTCAGCCTGAAGACTGCTGGAAAGGGCTGGAAACTGTCCGACTTGACAGCGGATTTTTGTCTAAATTTGCCTAATGTCTGCTGTGAAAAAGGTCCATAGCACGAAAAGGAGGGTGATAACGAGGGGCAAAATTACGAATCCCACTATGGCCACGCCAAGACCCGCCCTACGAAGCAGCTTGATTGGTTGGGGTTAGGCATTTGACCTCGAGTGGTTAAGGTTAGGGTTAGGGGATTGGTCAGGGGATAGGACCTGTACGTGTAAGCATGGACGCCTGGCCAATTGTAGTGTGTGAATGCTATTGAAGGGCGGGTCTTGGCGTGGCCATAGTGGGATTCGTAATATCGCGAACGAGGGACAGGTGACATGAGGGCCGATGAGGAACAGGGGAAACACATCAGGGCGGAGCAGCCAATCACAAAGATGGGAAAACACACACGGCAGGAAGTAAAACAAGACATTACACATGAGAAGAGCCTACTAAATGAAACAGGAAATAAAAGAAAACCCAGGATCATGACACATAGTACTTGTTATCAGGATCATAACTTGATTGTTATGGGTTTTTATTTCCTGAGACTTGTTAATATATAAAAAATATTGTTGCAGTTGTGATTTGCAACTTAGTTAAATCCAGAACATGTATGTACTTTGAAGTAAATATTGGGCTAAAAAAATATCTTGCAGGCTCTGTTAACTTTTGCTGAACAGAGGCCACTGTGGGCCCAACTGGTAATTACAGGATAATGACACATTACATCGCTTCATTTCCTAAGACTCTGAGCCAGTTGCTTTAAAGGAACACGCCGACTTACCATACCCTTCTCATCTCCGTGCGTGCTGTAAAGCTGTCTGACGGCTCCAGCATTAGTTTAGCCCAGCACAGATCCTGCAGGTAACTGGTTCCAGTAATCCTACTGCTCCCAATTGTGACAAAAGTGACAAAATAACGCCAACATGTTCCTATTTACATGTTGTGATTTGTAGAGTCACAGCGTGTACAAAAAACAACGTAACATGAGACACAGCCGTCTTCTAACAGTAAACAAACCGGGAACTATATTCTCAGACAGGCTTGCTGCGAGCATATCACTCCACCCAAGTACTATATTCTTCCGCCTGAGAATATAGTTCCCGGTTTGTTTACGGTTAGAAGATGGCTGTGTCTCATGTTACGTTGTTTTTTGTACACGCTGGGACTCTACAAATCACAACGTGTAAATAGGAACATGTTGGCGTTATTTTGTCACTTATTTGGAGCAGTAGGATTACTGGAACCATTCACCTGCCTGTTCTGTTATGGGCTGATGCCGCTGGAGCCGTCAGACAGCGTTACAGCATGTAGGCAGATGAGAAGGGTATGTATCGACTTGTCTAACTCTGGGGGTTACGGTGAATAAGATAAATTCCCAATAAGTCAGCGTGTTCCTTTAAAGACAACCATTAGGCGACCTGACGACCTGCTAAAAGTAATGGTGTAGTGGTGCTTATGAATTTAGCTTTTTCATTTGTACGAGCAACAAACTGCGTTATTTCATCTTTCAAAAGTCACCGTCTCACTTTGAGGCACTGCAGACAAATGTCATGCAATATGATGTAATCCATATTTGTTTATCTGTGAATTGCAGAAATTAAATGATAAACTTCTTACTACAAACACTACCCTAAGTGGAAGAGACGTGCTCTCTCTCTCTCTCTCTCTCTCTCTCTCTTTCACTAAACTCATCTGCTTCATCCTGTTCTTTGATGTGTGTCTCAGAGATTAGACCGAGCTCTGAAGTTTGACTCTTTCATTGGAGAAAATATTTACAGCACGCACAAAGAGAAAGAGACATGTCTCAACCGCCCACGCCAAAGCTCGCTTTTCAAGGGGCAAAGAGAGGAAATCCAAGGGATGTTTGCCACAAACAGATACAGGATGAAGGAGTGGGAGGCACTCGAGAGGAAGAGGAGGAGGATGTGAGAGTCAGAATTTATTCAGCGTTTTGGTAAATCTGGTATCTTTACTGGCATAATGATGAGCATGAAGTCTTGTGGCTTTTCAGCACAGGGCTTTATTTTCCTCCACATTCACACGTCAAGTAAAATCACTCGATTTCTGTAAATGATTCAGCTGTTGAACGCCCACACGACTGACGCCAAAACTCATTGCCTCTTCAATATGTTCAGCTGACTACACTTTGTGATGTTAAAGTGAAAAAAGCTGTTCCACACTGCTGAAAACTGTGGACAAAAGTTAAATTACAAGTTAAATTACTAAGGCAGAAGAATCTTATTTTAGTTTTTTTTTTTTACAGAATGAAAGCTCCTCTGTGCTTTGGTCAACAGCTGTCTGTGTCTCTATCTGCCACAAATGTTCACAAAAACCTCTAGAGATGTTTTTCAAGAAGGTTCTGACATGACATTTCACAATTTATATTGCAGATGGTGCATGACAGTTATTTGCAACAAAATGAAGAACATATATAAAAAAACTATTAAAAAATGATTGTGGCACGAAATCATAGATATAC
This sequence comes from Perca fluviatilis, assembly GCF_010015445.1. Lineage (NCBI taxonomy): Eukaryota > Metazoa > Chordata > Actinopteri > Perciformes > Percidae > Perca > Perca fluviatilis. The sequence goes on along the minus strand of NC_053118.1, from coordinate 26,686,631 downwards.
CAGGACTAAGGCACAGAGGTGCTTTACGATGACAATGCAAACATTATGACGATTTACCAGGTACAATGTTTAGCATGTTTATCACATTAGATTAGTTAGCATACCAACAACCTCCAACAAGTTAGTCCTCCAAACCATACTGTGGTATAGGTTGTAAATTCCTACCCTCTAATACAATACAACCCATTGGAGCGTTTCATAAATTAGCGCCACTATAAATGTAAATATGCATCATAACAACTTATGGTGATGTTTTTCAGGGAAGGACAGTCTCTAGCATCCATTCGCTAGTTAGCACGAAACACACAGTACAGCTGAGGCTGCTGGGAATGCTTAGATTAGTTTTGCAGGTATTTGTGAAACCAAATATTGGACATGACCTGAGGATGGCGCTAGACGAAAAGTCCAGGGTTCACCAAAGTAACTACAATTCATCCTGAGGGGAACATGGATGTCAGTACCAAATTGCACGGCAATCCATCCAATAGTTGTTGAGATATATATCAGCGTGGACCAAAGTGGTGGACAGATCGAGATCGCCGTTGCTAGTCACCACAAAAATATACATTACAGGGAAGAGAAACTTGAATAATACAAATGAGGTTATGCATTTTATGTGTAACTGTAAATGCATCCAGTCAAGTGGAACCTTTATTTTCCCAATATAGTCATCACTGTCAAACTTCTCCGCACTTGAGCTGCCATTAGGAAAGTACAGTATCTGATTTAATAATGTGTCACTACCGTTTATGTCTCTGTGTCTGAGAAAGAATGTGGTGTGAGTCCAAACATCATTAAAAACAGAGAGGTGCAGACAGACAGCTATGTTTTCCTGAGTTTTTGCACAGACTACATTAGCAGAGCTCGGCTGACTGTGCTGACTGGGGACAGCTGTGATAGTTGTAATCACCCTCGATGGATAGCAGCTCTTTTCCTAAGCTAACACTCCCTCTACCAACAACTGGTCAGTGTGGGATTGGCTTGAGTGTGAGTGTTTTGGGGATTGTGCACATTCACAGTAACATTTTCCTTCACAAAAGTGTCCCAGAGGCTGGGACCTGATTCTGTCATATTTCAACATTTGAAATTTGAATACAGCTTTTTCATTAAGTCCACGTAAGACTGGATCTGTTATCCTCTCTTGATTTAACATTGATTGAGTCTTGTTTTTTTAATGATAAAGAACACATTATCTCATCAGCCTAGTTCGCGAAGGAGTGTCCCGTTTCACATAATGGTGACCCTCAAATATTTTCTTTACAATCTCCATGTCTAACAACCACACAGAAGAAGAAGAAGAAGAAATTGAGGTGTTCAAATAAACATTTGACTTCTATTTGGGACAGTCAAAATCCAAAGTATATACAATGAAAATGTGAAAGAATGAATCCTATAGGCACCTGAAAGCTCTGGAAAAATTATTTAAGTACACAGAGTTTTCAGGCCATGGTCTTGTTCAGCATGGTTGATGTCAGACACTAATTCACATGAAGGAGGAGTGTGCTGACACTACTTCACCAGCTGTGCTCAAGTAACAAAGGACCAAATGACAAACTGGAAGAATCTTCTTTAGTTCACTATATCCTTGACGTTCCACTTCCGGGATTGCTCCGGTGCCACAGGAAATTTCGCCGGATGCATGTATTTTCACCGATATCCGTTACCTTCTGCTTTCTTTGTGTTTGGAATTTTAAACTCCGGTGGAGTCATGAGGACTATGGTTAACTGCTCCTCACATCTCTGCAGGGTAAATCCAGACAGCTAGCTAGACTATCTGTCCAATCGGAGTTTTCTCTCGCACGACTATTTTACAGCGGCTCCGTGCTGAGCTTAGCGCCGCCCATGACAATTGTGATTGGTTTAAAGAAATGCCAATAACCAGAGCACGTTTTTCTCCCATCCTGGAATGCTATGTGGACTAGCCAGACCCTCCTCCGCTCCGCAGCGTGTGGATGGTCTGGCAAAGTGAGACTATTATTTCATAACACGTCTCAGAACCTTAATCAGGGTGTTTTAAAGTGGCCGTATTACGCTCATTTTCAGGTTCATAATTGTATTTTGTACCAGAATAGGTTTACATGGTTTAATTTTCAAAAAACACCATATTTTTTGTTGTACTGCACATTGCTGCAGCTCCTCTTTTCACTCTGTGTGTTCAGGTCTCTGTTTTAGCTACAGAGTGAGACCTCTCACTGCTGTAACATCTTTGTTGGCAGTCGAACATGCGCAGTAGCTAGGTAAGGATCACATCATCCAGCTGTTTGTTTCTACAACTTCAGTTAGTACACGGCAGGATTAGCCGGGAGACTTCCTCTAAACGAGGGCGCACTTCCAACTTTGCGTGGAATACCTGCAGAACAGGGACATGTCAGTAGTTCTTTTGTAGATTATGGTGAACTAGTGTGTGTTGTAGCAGTGTTTTGCCATTCAGAATGAGCTAGCTTCCTCAGTTAGCCACCTCGTTTCGGCTAGTGACGTAGAAAGCCGTGCCGATTTTGAACAGCTCACCCAGAGACTGCAGGAAGGATACATTCAGAAACCCGTATCTCACTCGCAACAGCATGGATGTTTTTTTTCTTCCAAGTTTGTATGCGTGTGGAAGCACCAGAGACACAACATAACACCCCAAATCCCAGAAAGTGATTTTTTTCATAATATAGGCACTTTAAAGTGACTATATGTAACTTTCAGTTTGTGTTGATTCTAGCGGCCCCTTTGGACAAAAGCGGTAGTGTTTTTACCACACCTGTCGTAAAGGTCTTTTCTACATGGTGCTGTATTACTCACTGTAGATTACTGAGTTAGCGTTACCGGGAGGTCATTAGTTAGTTAGTAGTCGTTGAACTCATTCAGAAAGTGTTGTCGACTAATTTATTGTCACAGACACCAGTTCACACATTAATTAGTCGCGATTTAATTAGTCAACAGCAGGCATCTGGTGCAATTACCCACGTCAATATCAGGAGTACATTTTAACAAAGGAGCATGTTTGTGTCCCAACATAAAGGAAAACCACCTTACAAATCAGAAACCAAATCACATGTAATTCTACTCAATCCTGTTTATAATAGTAAAATTAAAAGAGCATTAAAGACAAAATGTGCTTTTTGTAAAGAAAATTTAATTGCTGGAGGTTGCATTAAGATATCAAGGTTATTGGGGTACACGATGAAACAAGTTCTACCAATTAAACACTTATTTATGTATTCATTATTGTTATTGTTTTGTTGTGCAGAGGCTGTTGCAGTTTTTATTTCAAGAGGAGGGTTAAAAACATTAATAACCCTGAGGAGGCCATGCTTTTTTACAAAATTAAATATACAGTTCAGCTTCCCTTCACCACCCCAATAATTTTATTTCAGTCCCTTAACACTATCATACCTAACGCTTGAACAGATGGCTTTTTGATTGTTTTTTTTTTTCTCTCATGAATGTTTCCAGTAATATTTTCCATTATACTCATTGATATGATCAATTGTGAAATCTTTCTTGATCTTGGTTTTGGTTATTGCGCCAGATGTGCCTTGATGATTCATTAATTCAATGTCTTTTTATTGCTGACACCTGTGTGTGGTCTGACCCAAGGGCTTGGCCAGAGACTTCATTAAATCATGTTAGTCTTTTCAGTTGCCTTTGTCTGTTTTGAAGCCCTAGCACCTCTGTGTTACCCTTTAAAAGCAGGGATGAGAGCATTGTTTTCATTGTAGTCTCATGAATGTAATCCAACTGATAAACAGAAGTTTTTTCTTTTTTTTACAATAAGGTGGATCTTGTCAAGCTGAAAGAACACCTGATACACACATTGAGCCACTTATTTTGGGGGCAGATTGAAGAAAAATTCAAATTACAGTAGCTCCTTCCACAAATGTGTGAGTCTTAACGATGCCTGTTAAACATCATTCCAGTATAGACAGCGTCAGTCCATAAACACACGTTGAAAAACACACACATGCCTCCTTGTTCACCTTGTGGCGGGCTGTTCTCATGGCGCTGACAGGGGGGGGACAAGGGCTCCCATTGACAGGGTCCCCCTCCTCCCTGTAGGACCAGATGTTCAGAGTTAGTGGGCAGTTTGAAAATGACACACTCATTCTTGCGCCATTTTGGATTTCCCACTTCTGCTCATGATGGACGACTTAAGGAGGTGAAGAAAGATAGAAGGAAGATGTAAGTTTGCACAATACGTAAAGGAAGAAAAAAAACTGAAAAGACAAAAAGTCTGTTAGCAAACTTCCATTTCTTACCCCACCATCAGCTGGCCCCCGATCTTCTCAGCATCTTCCTCTTGAGACCCATGAAAGTTATTTCTTTGCACAGAATAAAGCCATGTCTAGGCAAAATATGCAAGGACTGGACGGACCATCACAACCCTTCTGCATCACATCAAATGCAAACACTCCGAAGACTGATTTATACGTAATGTAGGCTATGAATGTTCCAGGATGTCATCCTAAAAGCGACACGAAACAGAGGTGTTTCATTCCCTCACAGAAACAGGACAAGGTCACAAGGAGAAGCAGAGCAGCTGTAAACAATCTTCTGCTAGACGCTGATGTCTTTCAGATGATTAGGAGTTAGAGGGGTTATTCCCTGGGTCTGCATGATGCTTTAGTTATAATACCTTTTGGTAAGAGTCATATACCCACATTATATATCAGACTGTTGATGATTAAAAATACAATAATCTTCAGTCTACACTATGAAAAAAAAAATATATATATAATAATAAAAAAAGGTATGAAACAACGTGGGAAATCTGCTTATTTGCTCTCTTTTCCAGGAGTTAGATGCAAAGATCGATATCACTCTGGTGCTGGTGCCAGGAGGCGATTAGCTTAGCTTAGACAACTTTCACGTCATATTGCTTATATCATAACACTAACATAACATTACATCAGCCTCCTAGTTGTAATTCCAAGTCTGAAATATCAGGAATTTCTGGCAGCTATCTCTCACTTGTTGAAAAGAACTACAGAAGTGTCAACAAACTGGTGGCAAAATGGAAAAATAGATGACAAGATTGGTAGTTGTATTGGACATTTGTATGATAAATGTGAAGCTACCAGGAGCAGGTGGTTATCTTAGCTTAGCACAAAGACTCAAAACAGGGGGAACTGCTAGCTTGGCTCTGTCCAAAGGTGACACCTCCAGCTGCTGGCTAATTTAGGCTATTTATGATGTGATTACAAGACTAGCAGTGGGGGTATCCATCGTGGAATAATGCATGAACTCAGCAGACTGAAAGCAGGGAAACCAGCTAGCATGTCTTTCTCCAGAATTAAAGAAATACTCCTACCCAAAGGTGGAAAGTAACAAAATACATTTACTCATGTTACTGTATTGAGTAGTTTTGTTGTGTATTTTGTATTTTTCAAGTAGTTTTTAAAATCGGTATTTTAAAATGTACTTGATTATGTTTTGAGTGAAGTATTGTATTTCGCTTATTACAAATCCCATCCGTTACTGAGTAAAAAAAAAACTTTGACTAACGAAAACCGAAAGGAAGGAAAAAAAATCAGAACAACTACACCAGACCTGGGTGTGAATTTTTTTTTGCAGAATGGTAGGGGAAGACTCCTGAATATTCATTAAGGCCGGGACACACAGGGCCGAAAATCGGCCGTTGGACAGTCTGGCGAGGTCAGTGACTCGAATCTGTTCGGTGTGTCCCGTGCCGTCGTCAGTCTGGGGGGCTGTCAGCGTTCATTTTGGCCGACCTGACATGTTCAGTCGGCGGCAGGGCAGTCGGGACTCACCCGGAAATGGCGAGCAGAATGAGCGTGACTAGAGTCTCTCAAAATCTGACGAAAATCTTTTAAACTGATCTTTGTTGAGCTGAAATGAAGACAGATTCAGCAACTGCATGGCCTATTTCTCGCTTAAAATGTTTTCAGTAACATGTTTCAGTGAACTATTTTAGTACAATATGAGATCGTATTCTGAACGGCCGCCATGACAGTCTGGCTTTGAATTTCAGGAGAAAACAAACCCATTTGACGCATTCGTCCAATCAGCTGCCGGTTTTCATTTCTTGGGCAACAATACAAAGTAGCGCCACCTGCTGCTATGGAGATGTATTACGTTCCTCAAGTCGGTGTCGCCTCAGTATGTTCCGAGGCAGTTTTTTGGACCTTGGGGACCCGATCATTTCGACTGGCTTTTCTGCCGAGGGTCAGCCGTCTGGTTGGTGTGTACCGGCTATGAGGGAACTCATCCCTGAATGGCTAGTACTCGTTGCCTGCTCTGTTTGGGTTGGTTAGGGTTTAGGCAGGAGGAGGGTTAGCTTTAGGCAAGAGGAGTGGGATTGGTTATGGTTTTTTTTTGTGCGAACATATGTAGCTTCTTCTTCTCTGGTTGCAAGTCGCAATTAAAAAGAAGTAGAAGAAGAACTGCAATGTGTCGGACCCTTTGACATATATATAATGGAGCAATAGACCCCGTTGCTCTGGACAGAGACCAGTGAAGGCTATTAGAAACACTTTTCCGGTGATGGCCAGCTTTACTGCGCAGCCTCCAACTGAGAGAGACAACGTAAATGTGACGTGAGCAACGTGTCTGAAAGTTGTAATTCTTCTGGTAGCTGTGCCAAGAGAAATCTCAATCATTCCCAATCTTACAGAGACGGAGAGTGTAGGTATGTGTAAGGACATAACATGAGCACAGGCTAATTATTGCTAACTAATATGCTAGTTAACATTAGTAATTAAACCTAAACAGCTAACGTAAGTCCAAACTGCCTGCGGTAATTCCTCTACTGTGCAACAGTAAGTCTCGTGGTTATGACACAATCGTTAGCCTATTTTTATAAAAACGTCTGCTACGGAGCCATAACGTGAGGTACAAGGTAATGGAGCCTTTTATACATTGTCGTGTTTCTTTAGAAATAAACATTGGACAAATAGAGTCTTTAAATGCTTCAGATGTAAAGTTATTCGCAGTCAAGTGACGTAAAAAAAAAATGGCGGTCAGCGGAATGCTAACAGGAGGTGATGGCCAGGTAGCAACAAAATGGCGCCATAGATGGCTCGAGTTCTGAAGCGAAGCTTACCCCCTTGGTCGGACCCATGGATGTGTCGGCGAGCCGCGAACTGAGCGGGAGATGTTAGCACAGACCTGAATGAGCTGTTATCCCTCAAAAATGTCAGCTCATGGGAAAGGAAGAAAGGACGATACAGAGTGCCGAGTTTTTAACCAAACATGGACTTCTAAGTATTTATTTACTGAAGTCAAAGGTAAAGCCGTGTGCTTAGTTTGCGGAGAACAGATCGCTGTGTTAAAGGATAATAATTTGAATCGCCACTACAATACTAAACATGCAGAGAAATACAACAACTGGACTGATGCAGAGCAGGCACGGACATCTGACGCTTTGCTAGTTAAGCTGAAACGCAACAAGGCTTTTTTACCAAGCGTCAAGACCAGCTTTGTGATATCTGGCTCCTAAATGGTGGAATGAGCTCCCTATTGACATCAGGATGGCCAGAAATCTACACATATTCCGCCGAAGGCTAAAACAAATCTCTTCCTACTACACCTCGGATAAAGGAGAAAAAAATAAATAAAAAATACAACATATATTTTTTGAAGCTGCACTTTTATATGTCTCTTTGTAGTATTACTTATTTAAAGCTAATGTACTTGCACTTACTACTTGTCTGGAGTTTACAACTTCAAGGTTGAACGCACTTAACTGTAATTCGCTTTGGATAAAAGCTTCAGCTAAATGACGCTTTGTCGATTTGTATAGAATTTTCTTTAATTAAAAACAAAATAGTTTTGGATTTATGACCCCATGTCCTATTTTCAATACAAGGGAGAGATCCCCCCCCCGCCCCGTTTTACAGTTGTTTTTTTTATGTAACTAAGTAACTTTTACTTAAAGTACATTTTAAATTAACTACTTATTACTTTTACTTGAGTAATTTTTCAGATAGGTAATTTCACTTGTACTTGAGTAATATTTCATCAAAGTATTGATACTTTTTAGCCTAGAAATCTAGACGCTTGATGTGGGTCTGGCTTGTCAGGCTAGGTACTTTTACTTGAGTACAATATTTGAGTACTTTTTCCACCTCTGCTCCTACCAACACTTTCACAGCTCAGTAATTAACACACTGTATCTTGCTTTTTATACGGATTAAACAAACGAGACAGCAACATGTTAATTAGCTTAGGAGGTGTTGGTGTTGAGCTCTTTAGGCTAGCAGTTTCCCCCGTGTGCAGTCTTTAAACTAGCTAAGCTAACTGTCTTTTGGTTCCAGCTCTGTACAAACATGACAACGGCGTGGATCAAATCATCTAACTCTCGGAAAGAAAGGAATTTAGCATATTTCCCAAAATGTTGAACTAATAAAGTCATTTAATTAAGTCAAACTTTGCGATTACAGTGAGGTCTATGAAATGCTATTCACTCAAACATTTGTCACATCATATTTTTGCTTTTTTTTTTAAAGGAAAAAGAGCTAAGTGCTGAGAGAAATAGCCAGTTCATCACAGGAAAACAAGTAGGATCTGTATTAGATGTGGACAGTTCTCTGATCACATTACTGTAGGGAACACCATGTGTAAAGTGCCACAACAAAGTCTTTGCTTCTGCTGGCACCAGTTGTACAACCACATCTGAAGTCACTGTCTGTTACGGACTGTTCTCTTTAATGTGGGAGGAATATGAGGACTAAGGGTTTTATTACCTTGTTTAATTTCTTGTCTACGTATCACGTTAAGAGACCTTCACTGGTATAACAGAACATGAGCACCGATTTTAAAGTCACACAGTATTAGCTCAAGAGAACATGGCAGCATATCACTGTAATCAAGTGCGAAAACTGCGAAGTAAATAAAAACAAGGATAAAACCAGGCTATCTGGACACTTGATATGTATGTTTTTGTGATTACCACGAACCGGTTAAGGCTACTGTAATGGAATTTTTCATTTTCAGATCTTCTGTTTTATCATCTGTTTGGACAACCCTCAAATATGAGAAGCAAGACTAAAGACAGAGTAACTTAAAATAAGCAGATGTTTTCCCTCTTTCCTGCTCATATGGGGAGCGTATGCAGACTTTGTTTTGAGGCCTGTTTTTGGCCATGACGGCTTGCCAACAAAAATGAACTAAGTTCAGCATGTCTGTAAGTACAAATCATAATGCTGCTAATCTCATCTTCTCTTCTGCTTTATGAGTCTTAAAAGGTGGAAACAAATGGAAATGCTTCTACAGTGTTCTGCCTCTTTAAATAGGATAAACTATACATGACAGGCCTATGACTTTTATAAACCCAGCAGTATTGGGAGCTAAGGATAATTATTGGGTGGTTGTTTGATCAATCTGTCCAACCCTCCAGACAACCATTGGCTATATTGACACTTCATATTAATTGTCCCCACAGGATAAATATCAAAATCTAAAAGGATAGCTATTTTCTGTGTAGATGCATGCTCCTCTGAGGTTGAACCTTTTCTACTTTGGAAAACCAGTTTCTCTCCAGCACTATATTCTCAGGCCAAAATGTCAACTTTGCATATACAATACCTCATATTCTAACAGGGATGCTGTCATGAGATCTCCTTAGTGTATTCATGCTCTCTATGGGACAAACTCTTTTGACTTTAATGATTCAAATGAATGAATGAATGAAATATTCACTGCACTCTTGGCAAGGATCTAACAATTGCCAAATTATCACTAGTTTGTCACATCCAGCACTTTCATTTTTGCTGAGTTTGATGTTCATTGCAACCCCGAAGGGCCTTCACAAATTAATTTGGTTTTGTCATTGGGAGCATTCGTTCAATGATCACATTATTCTATATTCTGTTCATTCTCTTGCCTTTGCTTATTTTTTGATTAAGACAGTAAAGAGTATACAGGGCAGAGATTTGATAGGCTAGACACTGTATGATGATGAACTTCCACCAGCCACAGCAAGACATCATATGTTTAACCCTTTGAGGTGTAAATCATCTGATTTCATGCGGCCTTTTCTTAGGCAGTCGTTTAGTTGTGTGTTTGCTGGAATGTCTTGTCAGGGGGGGGAAATAAAGCCTCGGCCTGCTGGACACAGCTGGAGACACATTCACACGCTCTGACAGACATCGACACAGAGCAATAACTACAAAGCAAATGCAGCTGTGCACTTTCTAATACATTTTACAGTTAAATACACTGCTACCTGTAAACAAACAAACACACACACATCCCTGTTTATCCTTTGTCATACATGTCCAAGTGGATAAAGCCAGCTCTTTCCTAGAGAAATTGAATACGTAATGCTCTCTAAGGTAATTAAGCAAGAGCATTGCAAATGTCTGACGTAGTCTTTAATGAACAACCATTTGTTTGAGACACACATGAATTCAGGTTGGACCTCCTCAAGGCCAGCTGGTTGTAGTTTATGGGGGACAAAGCATCTGTGCAACTTTGACCCTTGAGACTTTTCCTCCCAGCTTGACATGTTGGGATAGGGCTGTAATAATCCAGAGGAGAGACCCGCTTGAGAGAAACTCAAGTTGTGAGGATCTCAGAAGGGTGGGAAAGGTTACTCAGAACTCTGTTATTCATCTGCTTAGTGAGTCAGAGAGCTCAGCATTTTTGCCTTTGGTAACTACTTATTGACTGAAACTGATCTATAAGGAGTAGGCCAAAGGTCTGATCTGCTAATTTGTCCTTCAATGCCACAGTGATTGTGGGGTTAAGATGTAATTCCCTTCGGTGGGAGCCACTTTTTTGCTCCAGAAAAGGTAGAAAAAAGGACCAAAACAGTGTTGCATAGTAACTGTTCATGAAACATTTGCACATGCCCTGATCACAAATGTTATCCAATAGGTCTGTCAGGCCTGCATATGATGAGATTTACATGTGTATCTGTGTGTATTTTTTGGCAAGCATGACATGATTTCTAATGGAATTAATGCTCCGTTCAAGAGGGGGTGTGTGCATTCAAAAGGCCTGAGGGGAGGTGGGGGAACTGGCAGAGCAGCCCCGCAAGGTCCCGTGGTACTGTCAAGAGTCCACAGGAGGTTTCCTGTTTGAGCACCTCTACCTCTGTTTTGTTCCAAAAACCCGACTCACCGCAAGACTGAGGTGGTATAGACGCACAGAGACTCAATTATTCTATATTCTGTTCAGCCTGAGACCACATCATGTAAAAGCACATTCAGAAGGCTGGCGCTGTGCAACTGGACATTTTCTGTAGATCGCATTGTCCACATATGGTAGAGAACTATGTGGAAGCCAACAAAGAAGAACATTCAGTACGATGTCCTACAAGTGCCCTCTGCTGGGTTTGGGTTTATTTTTTAAGAAAGTGCTCCACCTACTGGCAGTAACAGGAAGCATCAGAATTCATAGACTGGAGGGGTGTGGGGGGGGAAAGATGCATGTTTCCATATCAAAGTTTATTGCTGACATGCATGTAGAGATCTGATGAAGTAGAAAAATATGTTATTTATACAAACTTGTTTTTCATCTGTACAATTACGCAGTTTTTCTGTATCTAGTTGCCCATGTCTGACCAAGCAGCTTACAACACATTATCCCATTGGGTTTAAAGTTAACTACACCACATGTCATATCCTACACCATGTTTCCAGTTGAAACAGTCAACAATATACTGGTTATATACTGAAGACCTTGGACTTTAGAAGCAGGGTGAAAATCATCATAAAAACAAAATTTTTTAAAATGAATAAGATTGTACTACTCATCCAATTAAAGTGTATATCTATTTTTGCTTTGTAGATTCCCGTATGAACCAAAAGGAGTAAATTATCTTCAAATTCTCCATCAGTTGCTCTAGCACACCTTGCAAGTTTAAAATCATGCAACAGTCACATGTTTTACACAGAGTTACACCTCACACTATGGCCATGCTTTTCAGTCCACATTGCAGTCTACCAATACAACTCTGTTAAACAAACATTGAATGTGGTACAATCCACTAGCTAGGAAGTGAAACACTTTTTGAGTTGGGGGGGAGGGGGGGGGGAAGAGACACAAAATAACATCTACATGAAGGCTCCATTGAACCTGTAGTTACTAATCTGTAATTGGGCATCATGGAAGATGGCGTAAGACACTTTCCACAGACAGATCACTTAATGTCAGTATTCATCAATGGCTATGGTGTTCATGAAACACCCTTTTCTGATGAACAACCTAGACTACTACAATACTGCTGTATACCCATGTAATTCACATTGAGGTGGGAGAACGCCAACTGCTCTCTTGCCATATCATTTTAGCCTCTGGATGTGGTGGTTGATGGCCAACGTGGCCTATAATGCACGTCAACCGACATGTGTTGAGAGTTGGTATCTCACTGGGTGGAACTAAATACAAGATGACTGCCACAGTCATGATGGTACATATTTACATACTGACCAGAGAGTGCAGCCTTGTGTGGGGTAAATGACAGGAAAAAAAAAAAAAAAAAAAAAAAAAAAAAACACAACACTACAAAAAAAAAAACTGTCCCGTAAATCAAGATAATGTGCGAGTATCATTTTGTTTTCTGTAAAAAATATAACTATGCAACGTCAGTCTCGTTATTAGTGTAGCTTAAGTTGACCACAGACTTTGTGGTAAAATGGCAAGAAAATTATTTAGGAATCCAAAAAGTCAAACACAAAAACAGATGCTACTCTTTCGTAAATGTGGCTGAAAAGGATCAAAATGAGACCCACTGTTGGAGTGAACACCTTTTCTTAAAGCTGAGAAAGCAAAGAGTTTAAGGGCCGGTTTCACTAGCATAAGCTGTGCCTAGTCTGTGACACAAGCCCCAGTGGTTTTGGGGGGGGGGGGTCTACACAAGTGAATAAATAAATCAACATGAAATTACAAGAAAAAAATAAAAAATAAAGTAAAGACATTTGAAAATATTCCAGAGCCTATGTTCATGCAATCAGTTTGATATAAATAGGAAGAAGACTAGATAGCATAAAGCAGGTACCAATATGCAAAGGCAAGTTGCAGTGTACAGATGCCTAACAGTCACTGGTTAGTAGCTTTGCCATGGTTTAAAAAAAAAAAAAAAAATGAATCAATAGCCAAGAAGACCCAGCAACTAAACATAAAATCTATGAGTCCGTTCTCATTTCTCTATGAAATATTACAAGTATCGATTACCGGCCACCAGCTAGTCTCTCTGTATAGAGAGCTACATGGTGAGATAATACAAGCCTGTACAAGTTGAGCTGGAGAGAGGGCTTGAGAATGGCAATAGTAATAATAATGTGATATTTTTCAATCTTAAGAAAGCATTCCTGACAATCGTGACAAATCGCTAAAACATTCAGTCAAGCCCCGTCCCAGCAAAGCCTGCTCTGGTTTTCACAGTGTCTGCCACTGAGGCAGGCCAGATAACAGAACACAAATGATTGGAGGATAGCTTAAAGGGTCTGTGGCTGTCAGAGGTGAACAGCTCGACAGCTCCGATTTTGCCTGGCCCGACACACACACACACACACACACACACACACACACACACACAACACACAACACACACACACACACACACACACACACACACACACACAAACACACACACACACACACACACACACACACACACACACACACACACACACACACACACACACACACACACACACACACACACACACACACACACACACACACACAGAGAGAGTGTGTGTAGAATGACTGACTGTTCACATTCATACTGAAAAACACTTGCCCCATGATCTGTCTGATAAAGAGAAACAGGGAAGTCGGAATACCTGGAAGCCATTTGATTCTGAGTGAGGCTGTGTGTACCAGTTTCCTTGGCTAAAAGTAAGTATAAGACGTGATTTTTGGCAATAGAAACATGACAGTGCCCGATCTCCACTACAATGGCACTGTGGAAGCGTTACCATCAATATGCCTTGGCAGGGAGTATCCAACAGTGTTTCCCATTCAGTTCTTGGCATTGTGACTTCCAGGTACCTCACACTAGCTGCCTAGATGCTAAAAATAGATTTCCACAGGGCTGAGCAAAAGCAGGAGACAATGCAATCTGCAAATATCAAAAGGATGAATGTACACATACTTTGATATTAAGTATCTTCAAAAAAGGTAGGGATGAAATGCTACTTATTAAGGTAAATATGATTAAAAAAAACAAAAAAAGCTTATTCAGAGTTTTTTTTTGAAACCACTGAGGAGGTTTCAAAAAAGCATTATCACTGACAGAAAACATTAATGCTTTATGTCACTGGTGGCATCAAGACTCCATTGTTACAATCCCTTGTCTCAGAACAGTGAGCATGGTTTACCAACAGAGAAGAGAGACAGAGAGGTAGATTGATTTGAAGTCAGAGTTACAGACGGGACCTGGTCTGGATCATTTTTTCGGTGCGGGAGAACAGTAGAGAGGAAGAGGAAGGAGTGAGGAGTAGGAGGGTGGAATGGAGGTATAGAGAAGTGACATCTGTGATCAGGGCTTCTGACTCGAGGCAATAGCATTTACCACTTGGACTAGAAGGGGGTTGCTACATGATTCTGGTCCTGTATTGCTCAGGGGGTCCAGAGTTGACGGGGGAAGGGTTACGGTAGGGAGATCTCAAAAGGACGAGGAGGAATATGGGGTTAATGGTCTCTTAAACACTCCTGACCGAGCCCTGTGTGAGCCCCATGTGTGAATGTGCCATCAGGTTGGTTGCACAGTGAGATCTGACTGTGGGTGACCTGAGGGCAAGGAACCTTTGGTTCATATCTTCCTTTCGGGGCTTTTCCATGTTTCACTGGAGGATCCAGACACGAGGAGGGACGCTTTTTAAATTGACAGTTTGTTCCGGTGCCCTCCTCACACCTGCTCCACCTAGCTTGCCCAAAGCCCACCTACGCATGGGGCTGTCTGCACCCTGGATCAGGCTGGGCCTGCTGTATGCCAGTTCAGTTTCGGGGCTTATCCTCCTCGGTCCTCTCTGAACTCCACAGGTCTCTGTACTCCCTGGGGAGGTGGTCAGGGAGGCCGCCGTGGGTCGTTGGGGACTACTTCCGGAGGAAACGCTGTGCCAGGATGGCAGCATCTAGCGGGCTGACAGGCTGGGCGTCATGGCCCAGACGCCTTACAGGTGGGATGCTGCCAAACTGGCGCTTGGTGAGAAAGCTCTTGGTCTCATGGATAGTGTTCTTCTCTTCAGCCAACAGCAGCTGCTGGCGCATGTAGTTCTCAAACTCGTACTGTGAAGACTCTTCTATCACCTTGGCCTGAGGGAAGAAAATGTAGTCTGTTCAATGTGCTGCAACATCTGAGCTGTTTGAAGTAAACCAGTTCTCAAAGTGTATCAAACAAGCAATGTAAAAAGGCAGAACCACAGAAATACATAATTGCATCTATGTAATGCTATATCCTAAAGTAGCCGTATTTTAGCTTCAGGCTCCATATTCAGATCTGTGATGTCATGCTTCTCCAATAACTTACCTCTTGCAGATGTTCTGAGTGATTGACCTGATCGTCAATATCTGGCACCACCTGCAGAGGGCCACTCAACGAGGAAACAGACTGCCTGTGATGAGGAGAACACAACAAAGACGATGTTTAACATCAGTGAGCTTGTCAATTTGAAAGGACCCATGTTGAATCACTATGGCTCTAAGTGCCTACGTAATCTAATCATAAATGTGAAGGCAACCAGTGGAAAGCTTTAAAGACGGCAGCTAGTAGTAGACATTTTACACAAAATTCATTACAATTATTTCTCAGTTCAAACAATTAATCATGACTTGACAATCCACACACTTGATGGCATTTTTTCAAACATCCAGCAGGGGGAGCAATTACCATGATGCAATGATGCCACTGAGAGACTCCAGCACTTCTCCTGCAGTAAGCCTCTGCTGAGGGTCCAACACCAGCAGCTTTCGGATCAGGCACACAGTGTTCTCAGACACACGACCGTCCCTATGAGGGGGTGAAGGAGAACAGGAACGGACAGTTTATATTTGATTCAAATGTGACTGTAAGTCACAAAGCCACTAATGCAAGATTACACTGCCATTTCTTCAGGTCCAAACTGAATATGAAAATGTAGCAAATTCTCAGCAAATGTTCTGCATTTCAAAAAAAAAAAAAACCTTAAATCAAGGATGATTTGGTAAAAACACATTATTCATGTTATGAATATGCTGTGACTGTTTGATTCCATTGCTTTGATTGAAGCTCCACTCTCTTACTCACTCTGGGATGGAGTACTCTGCAGCCTTGATCTTGCGGAAGAGCTCCTGAGGTATGCTGTCATAAAAGGGGAACTGGCCATAGAGCATGGTGAACAGAACCACACCAAGAGCCCACATGTCACTGGGTTTACCCCGGTACGGCCGACCTGGAGACAGGAAGGAGATGGGATCTGGATCAGCGTTTGATGAACATGATGTGGCATTTGAAATGGAGACCAGAAGTGCTTTGCTATACTCCAAAATCTGATTATATAATCAACATTAGTTTGTGGACATCTTTGCCCTGTGTGACTCAGAGGTGATCAACCCTTTAACAAGTGCAATTTGTGTCAGGTCACCAGGTCTAATGATAAACGAGATGAGCAAACACAAGCGATGACTCAACATCCATTATATTTCCTAGAAATTTCCAGCACACTGCTGACTTTTAAAATGGGAGCTGGGAACTGTTTTTATAATCAACCCTGAACCATTAAAAAAAAAAAAAAATGATAATAAGCCATACATTGGCAATGAACAAACTGGAGCTGTGGCTCATCATGGCTTTGCATGACCATAGGCAATGCTGTTACAGCCAGGCAGGCGGCAGCAACAACAGGCAATTAACACACACACACACACACACACACACACACACACACACACACACACACACACACACACACACACACACACACACACACACACACACACACACACACACACACACACACACACACACACACACACACACACACACACACACACACACACACACACACACACACACACACACACACACACACACACACACACACACACACACACACACACACACACACACACACACACACACACACACACACACAGGAGTAGTTTCCCTCCGGTGAGTCATCAGTGCGTGAGTCACTGAAGCTCTGTTTAATTGTGTGCCTGTCACGTTATGCTGATATACACGCCCGGGTTTTATCTACAGTGTTTGAGTGGTTGGAGCTGAACGATTTCGGTTTGAAATTCTTCTCAATCTTGTACACTGTCCAGGACAGTGTTCTGGAAGTCAGTGTTTAAATGGATAGCATTGGAGTCACCATGGAAGTGCATGCTCAAGCATCAGCCTGACTGGTGTCCTCTGCTGGTGCGCTCAGGTCTGTACACTGACTGTGACAAATGAGCATTGTGAATCTAAACAATAAAAATGAATTTCTGCTTTTTTTTCGCCGACAAAGAAATTGTTTCACAAAAAGAGTAAAGTAGCTTCCTCTGCAAACACGCACCATGAGAAAAAAATGCAAAATCACCGTGATTACACAAACAAAGACAAAAAAAAGAAGCTATTCCTAGCTTTTGCCAGTCCGAGATTGCAACATAACCCTTTTCTTGTTTCCTAATAACCGGAAAATCAAACACAAGACTGACTGCTTAACATTACACAACGCTATTTAAAAGAATCTCAGGATCCCATCTGGACACAGATCAACAAGGGGCAGTCTTGTGTAGGGCTGGAAGATAGGGAGAAAAATCAGATATCACGATATTCTTGACCAAATACCTCGATATCGATATTGCAGCGATGTTCTAGGGTTGACAATTGGTGCTTTAACAAAATATCTTCACACTTAGATTTTAGATAAATAATCATCAGTAATGTAGACATAATGTCTAAGTGGGGAAAAGGCAAATAATAGAACAGCTAAAACAGTCTGGTAAGTTCAAAAAAGTACATCACTTTACTGTAATGCAGCCTTTAAAACCATGAAAAGATATATTTCCCAGCTCTAGTCTTGTGGCATTTTGTATAGGTAAATACATTAGGTAATTGTTTTTCACTTGCCAGTAATACATTTCACAACCCTATTTCACATCACAAGTGGACAGTGGCAAAACGTAGTGAGGAAGGTTTTCACACCTGTGCACAGTCACATCAGTTGCTGCAAAAGCAGGTGTGACTGTTGGGTTATACGTTTTTCAAAGTGACAAAAACAGGCTGATGCTGACAACCCCCCCCCCACTCCACTCTACTAAAACATCAGGGCTGATGTAGGCTGGACTTCCTCTCTGGTCTTTCAGCAGGTCGTCCTCGCTCACCAGGTGCTTTCCCAGGCAGAAGTTGGTGATGGTGATTCGATGAGTCCTGGAAGCGCACACAAACATGCAAACACGTCCGATAAATAAACTTTTATACCTGAAATATACTTACTTTTGAATCAAATGGTGACCCAACTATCCTCACTGCTAAGAAACACACCCAGTATTCTCCTCTTTAACTTGATCAAAGCATGGCAAAACTGTTTCTCATAACAAATTTAAGTTTAGAATGTGAAACACTGCACACTCATAGCTCAAAGCATGAAGTAAACACAGGCTGACAGAGACAGGGAGAACTTGCTAGCATGCCTTGTTGTTTTAATAATCTCATGGCTCACTGGGCCTTAAAAATACATCAGTATCTCATGACTGCCAGATGCAAAACAGTATGCACACCCAGTCTTATTCTCCCTATGTTGTACCAGAAGTTAGGATATAGGTTCTTGTTCGTAAAAGCATTCAACCCAAGATTCTTAATCTCGCATTCTGACAAGCATCTTAAAACTGTCAGGAGATCTCCGTGTCTACACAATATCCCCACAATTTCCTCTGCAGCTGTTACAATCTCCATTTTAAGGTGTGCATGTTTATTTTCAGAAAAATAAAAATAAAAAACCTTGATCTTGATCGTCAGTGGTTAACAACTAAAAGTACTAAAAGCTCAGGATTAAGAAAAGTACACACCGATCTAAAACACCATTTACATCTATGAAAGTACAAAATGTTCTCTTACGGTTAAGCTTTATGTAAACTCTAAAGCTCTACATAAATTTAGTATTATCCACATCACGGTTTTAGCTGATGGCCATCATCCTACACCAGGCCCGAGACATATCAAGAACCAGACCACACCAACCACACTGGCACTCCAAAGTCTGAGCAGACCCACTGAGGTTACCAGCGATGTTTGATTCATTTGGTGTCTGTGGAAACAATGTGGCACTAGAAGATTTTTTTTCTGAGTCTTTAAGGTAAATTCAGTTTTGCTTGTGGCCGAGTGAAACCTGACAGTATTAAAGCCGAGGGACTACGGACTGTTCCATATCGTTGGGTTCTTTCAGCAGAGAAAGAGAAAATAAAAAGCTGCACTTTGACAAAACATATGAGTCAACTTGTGGCTTGGGATAATTGTCTCGATGACTAAGCCTGCATGGTGATGGGTTGGCAAACGAGTATATAGCGCGCACGAAGATTTAAAGTATGTACACAAACGCACAACTCCAAGTGCACCCACACAATCACTCCCATGGTGAACACGCACACACGAAAATGCACTCAAAAAGCAAATGAGCGCACACAAAAGCAGCCACAGTCTAGAGCCTGGGACCTCTCTGGATCACGCTCCTCACCCACATCCGCTTTCTAAAAAGCCTGAGGTCAACAGCTTCCCCTATTCTCTCTCACTTTCACACCCTGCTCCAACACACACACACACACACACACACACACACACGAGCCAATTCCTGTCGAACGCTCCGTTTTCAACCAAATGCTCCAATCTCAATCTTCACTTAGAACATAGTACTTATGTGACCCAACCCTTATACAGCTTTCGTGATCCAAGTCTCTTCAATCGTGCAGGGGCCTTGTGATCTGCACAAGGATGGGCCAGAAAAGAGTGCAATGCTTCAAGGACCCTCGACATAAAAGCTTCCTTTATGAAAAGGAGTCTGTTCCTTTGTCTGTGTGCATCACGACCCAGGCTTCTATTCTTACACCGGAGATTGGGAAAATTAAATTGAATGTTTGCCTCGTGAGGCAAGGGTCCCTGAGGACTGAAGGGAGACCACATCATCTCTGCTTCCTGGTCATGTGACCCCGCATAAGTCCGGAAATCAGAAACCCAAACAGCCCTCATGATTTCTCCTCCCTTACCGCAACGTTTTGCTGAAAATTCACCAGCTGACGAGAAGAGAGGTTAAACGCAGGGCAACTTCTTCAGATAATTTTCTCAGAATGGTCATGTGGAGGGTTATACTGTTACCCAAACTTTACAGTAGCAATTCTTTTATTCTAATTTCTAAGGTTGGCGTGACTGAATTATGGCTACTGCTTAATATCATTGCATATTTCAAAAATAGAAATGTAATATGATAATATTGATATAAATACCATAAATGACAATTACCGAAATACAGAATGCATTTTTTTTGTGCCAGACAGCGTACACACAAACGTCTAAGGCAGAAGGGTAAATCCATCATACAGCAAATATGGTGATGCAAACAGGAGCTCTATGGAACAAATAAAAACAAAAACAGAAAGAACACCTTGCTACAGCGTGTCTCCATGAATTAACGTCCCCTTAGCAGTGCAACCAAAATTTAGGAAGTCAATTGGCTCTGACAGACAACAAACCTGCAGATTGATTTAGGACATCCTGCTTTTATAACAGCTGGCTCTGCAAGAGGAAATCACATCATTCGTGCATAAACTGCTGAGCTTGTTGATGGCATTGGTGCATTTCCGAGAGTGACGACAATCAGCAGGGGCGGAGAGGGGATTTTGGGATCGGTCTGCATCTAAAATTGTCCGCGTCCTTCCCATACAGACTTTGGACTTCATGCACATCCAGGGTGGAGTGACAGAGGAAACATGCAAGCAAGCAAAGTATGATGCATACAGGAGACAGGAAAAGTGAAAAGAAAAAAGGGGATATGACAAAGGGCATAAAACAGAAAGAAAACAAAAGCAGGAAAATGATTGGGGTGTAAAAGAAAATGGAGAAAAAGCAGAGTAGAGGGTAAATAAATGACACGTGTATGTGTGACGTGCATTGCAGTGTGAGTCAGCTAGGAGCTATGGGGCCTTTGGCAGGCTTCCCCTTTGTCTACAGCTGGGACGGAGTGTTCCGCTCGTCTGCTCCTCCCCCCCCACCCTCCTCTGCTGGCCAAAACACTCAGTTTCATCACCACCACCACCATTACTACAGCTGCTGCTGCTGCTGGTGGTGGGGGAGAAACAGGCTCTGATGTCTGATATGTGTGTATGTGGTAAAAAGTTAAGCCAAAGAAAGTGACATCTCACTGCACGTACTTATACTTGCTTGTGAGGCAACTCCATGATTATGCTCACTCGTGCGAGATGCCGAGTATGCTCGATGTTTGGATTCAAAGGTGTGTGTAGCAAGCGCAGGATCAGAGAGCGTGTATGTGTGTGTATGTGTATCATGTCCAAATGAAAAGGCCGGCTTTGTGGGATGATTGTAAGAGTCTCGAAGAATGTGCGTGCAGACCTCTGCTGTTTAGAGGCAACCTTCCATAGGTCCAATGCAAAATCTAGCTGAATCATCTAGGCTTGGACAAATTCAGTCAAAATACACACCCAATCTCTCATACACTCTGTACACATGGTGTTGAAGAGTGTTTCACAGATGAGTAGTCTTCCATTCCGCAGGGCCAATCTGAACTGCGGCACTATGTGACCTGAGGGTACATTCACCGAGTCCCGTGTGCCATACAACATTGCTCACTCTCCAACCGAGAACAAAGCAGTAGCATATTCTTTGCTCTGTTTGCACCAGAGTCCAGTTTACCTTCCCCTTCCAAAAATCCAGCAATGGGGAATGACTCATCAGCCTTTACTCAACACACAGACATGTACCCAGTCTCAGGCACAAGAGAGCAAGGCTTTAGGTTCCTACAACTGATCTCACTCTTACTCTGAGAATGTGACCCCGACTTGGGTCTAAAGCCAAATGCACACTGGATACAGGCTGCTGGGGCCGGCTGAGACCTCTCATACGCACGTGAGCGGAGACAGGATGACTTACTGGCAGACTAAAATGACTGACCAGGTATAATGGGAGAGGTTATTGGCCAGCCAAATGATTGGCAAGGCCAAATGAGAGAATGAGTTTCATTTTACCGTTTGTTCAGCACCATGTTTCCCAGCTTGAGGTCTCTGTGCACAATGTTTTTCTGCATGCAGGAAAGAAAGAGAAGAGAGGACAAATGTTTGGTCAGATTGCGTTTAGTGAATCATGGGGTATCAAAACAATCCGTTTGTTTTCTTTAAACTGGCCCACGAGCATGGGAGATGAGTAATCAGAAAGGATGTGCAACTAACAATAAAGCAATTTCTCCGACAACTGACGAAAACATTGTAGTATTCAAGCTCTCTTAAAATCGGGAAAATAGAAAACGTGGATATTTTTTAAAAATTTTATTTAATTTTTATTATTTTAGAAAGAGAGCACTTTTTCTTCAGAGTAGTCCACCAAATTCCATCCCTGACTCACCTTATGAAGGGCTTCCACCACACGCACCACATCGTAGAAGATGACAATGGCCTCGCGTTCGCTCAGTCGTTTCTCCTTTATAACGTAATGCTGGAGGTTGATTAGATCTGCCGTCTTGTCGCTGAAGTCATGAGCGCACAGGCAGTCAAGCACGAGGCAGATCCGCTTCTTCATCTTGCGCACTTTGTTGGCCTCCATGTCCTCCACTATTTCATAGGCTCGATCCTTGGGAACAACAACAAAGAGAAGTGGGTGAGCAGCTACCTTTAGGAAGGCACTTACTTTGTAAGTGGACAGAGTTGCTGATGCATTTTAGAGGCACTTTCCAACAGTGTCTAATCAATATAAGTTGAGGCATCCCTCAAACTGAATGGAGTCCAGTACTATGCCGGCTGATCAAGCGGATTCATTCAGCTTAGACTGCATGCAACCGATGAATAAAACACATTCACTCCATCCACACCGGGTGGTGGGGGACGAATAACAAAAGGTCATTCCTCTTCTTCCAACTACAGTCTTAGCAGAGTCACCACTTCTTATTGATTTCTGTAACAGGTTGTCAGATGCAGTCAGCACCTCTGAAAGCGTACATTATTAACTGGTTCTCTCACAGTGGAGATGCACTATAATAATCCAATCAATATTGCAGACCTAGATGAATCAGAGTGCATAGCTCGATGTTGCTATTCTGAGAACACCGGCTGAGTGGCACAGACAGGATATGAAAGAGAGACAACGAAGAACAACATAGATAGAGTGAGAGAGAAGGCAGATTGAATAATAAAGTTAGAGGAGGAGGCAGACAGGAAGACAGGTAAGGGAGGGGGGGTTCATTGTGAATGGATAGGAATGACTGCAGAGAAATGGCTTTTAAATGATATCCCACTTCTCTCTTGAATGGGGCTGGGTACTGAATTCAATACTTTTTAGGCACCGACCAAATTGCCTCCTTTGTATCAAGTATTGAAAAATGCCTTGTCATTTTGTACCAAATTTCAATACCTACTCCAATGAAAAGGAATAAATCTCATCAGCGTCAGTGGGCCAATAAGCATGCAGCGTGTTTCTACCAATATCTAATAATGCTGGTGATTGGCTGTCTAACGTAACACGTCGTAGAGGCATGCAGGAAAAACGCGCAGAGACGGGGCTCATCGTAGGAGGAGCTGAAAGATAAATAAAGAGTTTGTGTGGTAACAATGTTATTTATTTTTGTTAAAATGGATTTTATAAAATTGGTATCGAAAAAAGTATTGTTCAGGAATCGGTTTCGAAGTCACTTTGTTGGTACCGGTATCAAACATTTTTGAATGATAACCAGCCATACTACTAAAACAACCCTAATGAAGAAAATACAGCTGGCTGGACTAATGACAAGCTTACCTCTGCTATTACTGGGCTGATAAGAGCATGATGTTACTTCTACTTACATAGTGATGCCATATTCTGAACTGAATAGAAAGTTACAGACACTTCTCCATGGTAACGTTGGTGTATTTATCATGTTGCAATTATACAGGATACTCACCCACACAGTGCTGACTAATACCACCATACCAGACCATTCACTAAAAGGCACACTTCTTTTTTTTGTTGGTCCATGATATTATCTATTTGACTGATGATATACTTATGCACATGTCAACAGACATGTAACTTAATTGCCGGCCTACCTGGAAGAGGCCGTGGTGGTGGACCACCCCATCCTGGTTGTGCAGCAGAGAAAGGAGGGAGTACTCTGTGTGCAGCAGCATCTTCCCCTGCCTCTCCTCCTGAGTCTCCCCTGCAGAGTCCACTCGCTCCTCCAGCGTAAGGATCTATCGGAACCACACACAAGAACAGAGCAAACAGGGGTCACAAGACAAGAGATGATACAGGATCAGTCACATAAAATATGTAAAAACCCAATGAACTATACATCCATGCTCAACGCGCCCTGGGTGCACACCTTTACAATGCTAACCAAATGTGCAAATGAGAATCTACACACTATTTATTACATTCATGCTGTTATATCATTATTTCAGCTTGTCCGTTCCATGTTTTTAGCATATGTAGTAGCAAAGTAACTCATTTCATGTTTTATTTGCAATTTGGTCTGTAGATGTGAGGCTATGCGATAGCGGCTTCAACAGAAAGTTCCATATCAGCTGATGCCATCTTGGTTGGTTTCGATAATGCCTCAACGGCGCTCATCTTTACAGTCATCACCTCCAAACACGGCCCATATTAGATAAACGCTTTTGATTGGCACGTCAGTTCTTGAGTTGCTGGAAATCTGTCCAAAGCGGAGGGGGACCAGATGTATCTGCCAGAGCAAATAAAACATGGGCTCGCACATTCGTCCGGTTCCCAGGCAAGGTATAAGAGGTCTGCCGCTTTAAAACAGTGGCTAATATACCAATGTTAAGCAAACAAGCTGTGCAGCAGACATTGAGGCGCTGTAGCCACGGTATGAAGGGAGGGTCACGCACTGACTCACTACATGGTGGTGCGGGTTAAATGTCGACATTCCAGGTGGGGCACTACCTTCCTTTCCCCCCGGTCCTATAGCCCCCTCCCATTTGTAACAGACATTGGATAGCCCCAATAAACAGATTGCACAGATGAGGTTTTGTTGTTTGCACCAGACTGAAATAGGGGCCATAAAATGAACACCAACAAAAGGAAGGTCAAAGGTTCATGTGTCTGCTGGCACATTATAGGTTTGTTTTGAATATTGATGCTCAAATTGTTATTGAACCATGTGCTTAATTCATTGCTTTTGTGAGAAAGAAATAAACCCCCAAAAATGTGTCAACTCCAACAGACTTACTTTGAGCTGATAGAAGTCATCAGTGCCGTCCTTTCTGGCCAGACACTGCACTATGCTGGGCACTGGTGAGTTGCCCAGGCGAGGCCCTGCAAGGATAAGAAAAGGAACAGCTGCATGACCAAAAGGCAGGCTACATGCCAGAGTGTGTGCTCTCACCGAAACTCATTAAAAGGCCGGATGTGCGCGTACCCATTAACACCCCTAGTGTAATGCTTTCCTTGGCACTCTGCATTGCAAATAGTGGAAGAGTTGTGTCGTAGAAAACACACAAGTTTGAGAGTATGCGAGAGACACATTTTCAAGAGGGAGGAAATAACCTTGCTGCAACCCAGACTTAGACCTTTCTAGTCGATGTCAGGGGGATCAGCTAAATTCTTCACATTCTTCTCTCAGGCGTGCATACACACAGAGACACCCCACGACTCACATTCTCACACACCACACAAATACCTTTCCCTGATTTCCTGCACACCCAAGTTACACATGCTTACAAAATTGCGCACGAGGGGCAATCTCAGCCACACACACACACACACACACACACACATTTTTGACTACCATTTCCATCCTTACCAAGGATGAAGGGTCCGGCTCTCTTGGCGTTATTGCCGGATATCCCAGGACATTGCAGCTTGCTGGCCCTGCCTGATGTTTCTCCAGCCCCCCTTTCCGATGAGCGCCGCTTGGACATACTGGAGCTCTACAGGGGAATAAATCAGATTAGTACACTGGATGAAGACAGTCAAGTTAAAAAGGATAAATGCACACATGTGACTGCAAGGACACAAACGCTCAACCCATGACAAAAAAAAAAAAATACCATCAGGAAGCTGAAACCAAACAATGGTTTCATAAATAGTCGGTTTAAAAATAAAGACTATACCCAGAACTTTTTGCAGTAGTACTACAGGCTGGAGAAGAGTGCACTGATTAGTAAACAGAAGAGAAAGGGGGTAAACTTCAGGGCAGCTCCTCCCAGCCTATTTTAAATATCCCTCCCACACATTTACCAACACCTCAGTGTGAATGTGAGGCCATTACGGCTCCATTCAGAATGATGGCTGCTGGCGTTAAGGTTGACACCTCAGATTCATCTCCCCAACAGGCAATGCTAATGTGCCACAATCTGCAATTTAAATGGAAACGCTGTCATGTAAACGCAATGCACTAGCACAGAATTCTTTAAACAAAAGCGGTTTTATTTTTGAGTCTCAGCTATGAACCACAGCTCCAGCTTTTCGTGATGCAGTGGACATGGGTTTAGAAAAATCCTTCCGCTCTTAATCTGTGCGTTTTATCTCAAAATCTGTACAGCCGGCTTATCTGCGCAGACCTTCCTCTGAAAAGGACATGCGTGTTCTAACAAGGCTTGAACAAAAAAATGCCAAGCCCTTACACTATGATAAGGAACTAGATTCCCATGCCAGAAGAA
Source organism: Perca fluviatilis (assembly GCF_010015445.1). Classification (NCBI taxonomy): domain Eukaryota; kingdom Metazoa; phylum Chordata; class Actinopteri; order Perciformes; family Percidae; genus Perca; species Perca fluviatilis. The sequence continues at coordinate 26,659,898 of NC_053118.1, read as the reverse complement.
CCAGTGACACAGTGTGACACATCATCATTACACATACTAACTGCCACAGCAGATCTACCTCCCAGAATTGAGAGCAAGAGGTATGCTTTGTTTACTGAAACTGAGTTCCTCTGTGATGAAACCCCATCCGTTTCCCGTAACAGGGAAGTAGTGCCTTGAACCGAGAGGAATGATTCACCCAGCTGTCGTCCAGAGTTTTCATTGGACAGAAATGCTTAAATGCCCAGGTGATGATACCAATACGAGTGAGAGTAGTGTGCCACCAAGCCTCTGACATGTGCACCGCCACATCAACTAAAAGGAAAAAACACCTTGCAGAGGTTACGTCCACAAGTAATGTCTGAAGTAAGAATGTCCCTGACTGATAGCGGCGGCGTGCATATTTTAGCAAACTTCACAAGAGAGGTTGATTCAGACTATTAAAATACAAAGCAACTGAAAAACTGCAAACTACACATCGAGTGGAGAGCTGACGAACCCCAAATACACTTTACAATATGAAACCAGTTTTGCAAGTCTAACAAACTAGAGAAATTTTGAATGAAGTAGGCCATCTTCCTGTTCCAAAACTAATCGTGCGCCACTCGCCAGTTGGCGTTTTTGGGCAGAGAGGAGGCAGGACAGTTGGCAGTCAGTACGGGCTGATATGAATTCGCACTTCCATGAGGCTTTTTGTGATCCCAGACAGCAGACAGTGTCATCATCATGTCTCTCGCCCATCTGTCTCCATCTCCACTAGTCATCACCCACTGAGTCTGATGAGCTGAGGTTTTCTGACAGCATTTATGGCACAAGCAAGAGTGACACCAAGTCACGCTGCCAATAGTAAGAGAGCATCTTACTCTAGAGCATGCAAGGCAAGCAATGGATAATCAGCTACTGCAGATCATGAGGCTCCTGGAAAGGATATTTTTTACCTTTTTCATCCAGGGGCCAAAGTAGTTGGCAGAATCGACAATGAACATGCTGCTTCCAGTGCTGCCAGATTAAAATATTTTAAATAGTTGGTTGAGTGCTAGAAAGACTGCTAGATTGCGTAAAATAAGCAAACAAAGCCAAAACTAAACTAGGCATATCATTGGTTGCCATGATCTGTGATTGTACCTTGTATGCATTTCCTTTCTCTACAGTTACACAGAGTAAAAAGAAAAACACATTAATCTGTGCACCTTGGACTTATGACACTAGACTGACCCAACACAACGCACAGCAAATGGACCCAAGGCCATCCATCTACCTACTAAACACCAGCCGTAGTGCTGTGGAGCCAACCCCTGACACATCTAAAAAGCAAAGGTCAATGCAACCAACTAATGCACACTGACCTAAATGACATCAGCGCAATGACAGCACACAGCTATCCTTTTCTGACACTGCTGTGCCTCTCTGCACAGCCAGTGATCTGGCAAGCACGACTGCCTCTGCCTCTGACTGTACCAGAGGGAGGACAAGAACAGATACAGCCTCTGAATCATATCACACAAAAGGAGGAGAGACACGCTGCCAGTGCCCACGAGAAATGTGGGCTCCTTAAATAGTATCTGAACAAAACAACCACGTAGGTGTCTCCAGATCCACCCACCCAGACTCCACGCCACTTGTCTGGCTCTGCAAGAACAGCTTTCATGCAAAATCAAGGTAGTATCAGGATGGACAAAACAAGCATAGGGACACTTTTGGATAACAAATCTGCAGCGATTATAAAGCCAGAGAGAGATAGTATGATCCAAATCAATGAGTCCATAAATAGATCAAACACAAAAGTCAGGACAGGTAAAGCAACTCGAAGGTCATAGAGGCTTTAAACCTGCTGCTTGAATCAAGTGCCAATCATTCATCGGAGCTCCGCTATCCAGCCTACCCTCTTACTGCAGTTGTTGAATACATTATTGCAATAACAATGTCCTGGACCGCACAGCAAGTCCGTGTACACAAGGTCACGTTAGAAATCACAAGACGAAAATAATTACAAGCGCACACAGACTGTCACACAGCGATTGGTGCCATTTTGCGACCACAAGGTCTAGACATCGTTCAGTTCTGGCAGCGAGCAGTATAAACGAGACGAGTCGGAGAGTAAAACTATGACGTTATGCCTCACAACTTGTGCAAAACCACTCCACAGACAGCTTAATTTGAGTAACGTTAGCCAGGTGCTAATGTGTTTTGCCCACAACAATTACTAGTTGACCACCTAGCTAGGGATGTTTAAAACCACGCACACTAAACTGTATTACACGGCGTGCGTTAATGTAACGTTAACTGTTAGGCAACGTCTGACTGAAGTGGTTATTTAAATAAACACACACATTATTTTACGATACGTAGCTAGGTTAGCATAAAACCAAGCTTGAGGGCACATACAAACTTAGTACGAAAACAAAGCGGTCTGAATTGTTCGGCTAAAGACGTTGCCACAGCTTCAGGCACGCCGGTTACTACACAAAGGGGCACACAACACAACAAGGAGTTGAGCTTTCGGTGCAAACTACACAGAGCAGCCTTAAGCTTAGTTACGGCTACTTTAGCATGTAACGTTTTACTTATGTGACAAATATTTTTCCAATACAATAGTTGGCGAGCGACGTTAGCTAACGTCAAGCCGGATTCTAAAGAGCAGCCGGGAGGCCATTTAAACAAAGTAACGCTATGTAATATTACAGCTGGCTAGCTTTGCCAGAAAGCTAGATAGCAGTGTAGTCACCACCTCGCTTACCTCGAGCCAAAACCGCCGGGTAAAGTCTGCGTTGTCTGCTTACAACATGGATATTTCTTGGATAATCGCTGTGGTGGATGTGCGGAGCTTCTCGCTTGAACAGGAGAGACCACAGAGGGTTGGTTTCGGGTTGTTTAGCCTCTGTTACCGAAATGAGCAATTAAGGAAAAGCCTCCGCGCTTCGCTGATCGCATCTTTCCACAGCGACAGCGCCACCTGACAACGGAAATGACGCACACACTTATTTGATTGACAGCTGCGATCGACCAATGCCAACATTTGTCTGTTTTTTCCAAGGAAATGGTTTCGTACTGATGATGAAATTCTTCGCATAATAGAAGTTTATAAAGAAACGCATTACATCATTGTCTGCACAGGGACATTTTACATAAAACGACACCAATTGTAAATGTCAGTGTGGACATACAATACTAGAGTTATTTATTGTGTCAAGCAAATAAATGCACAGCCCACAAGGACTTAAAATGCCACCATAACATACCATTGTAGTGGTGAAACATTTATCAGAACATAACTTCTTACGTTGAACATTACATTGCAATCTAACACTTAGAAAAGATCTACGAATAAAATCTGCGGGGAACAAAAGCTTTTAAAGCATAATTGAAAAAAATAAACAATCGCAGAAGAAGTCATCAGAAATGATGGAACATTTAATAAGAACGTGTAGTCCCTATTATAATATAACGAGCAATATGACATAAAATAGACTTCATATTCAGTCCCACCTAAATCACATAAACATCCTTTCCCCTCTCACATGCAGCATTTTATTTTCAGGTAAATCGTTAAACTTATCTCTATTGCAAAAAGCAATTTACCTAGATGTAACTGTACACATATGGATCATTAACTGTTTGCTTCATAGATGGCTCTTCACTGTAGTTGCTTTTTAAAGAGACACATATCACTTTAATCACCATATGACTCAGTGAAACTATGTATCACTGAGTTGAATTAGTATTTCATCTGATAAAAGCATTGCATTTTCAATATTTGAGACTCATACAATTTCTGGACCAATGCTACAATGCTAAATTTTGTATTCATTTACTCAGCAAGCATTGAATGACAATGACAGTTAGTAAAGCCCACCTATGTTCCTAATTTAGATTCCCCGATTACACCCCCCTTAACCCCACCCACAGCTACCAGTTTCAAACCAGTGGGCAGGTGTGATAGAAAGAGAGGGCAACCTAAATGGCAGAAGCTTTTTTTGTTTGGCGCTAGTCTTCCTACATTGACTCAGCAGAGCATATGCCCCCGGCCACATGAAACACTTGTCAGCCTGTGGCTTCACAGTGGCCTGCCCACAGTCTTTCAAGAGGAAACTGAATCATAACTCAAAATGCAAGGTGTGTGAGAGAAATATGTTTTAGTGGCTCTCTTGGCACTAAGGCTGCCTGGACTTTAAATAATTTTCCTGTTTGTACATTTTTTTTGTCTCTAATGGGACACACAGTTGACTGTAATGTTGTTTTTGAATATGGCACTAAAATAGAATTATCCTGGTAATTAAATATATTAGCAATCTTGCACATCTTTATTGTGAAATGTTGTTTTCTAGTGAGTTTGGATGACTCAAGTGAACAGTCTTGCAGGATGACTGGCATGAGCTCTATGATTTCTGTTTGTTTTGCAGGGTTGTTTCCTCAGGGCTTGTAGTGTTTCTTGCCTCTCCTTTGCCAAGATAATTTGGAAGACCTCACCAGAATCCTCCACCCCCAGATCAATTCAGAGAAATGTCTCAGCATGTTTTGCCTGCATGGTATGCACCATGTTCGTTTGTGTGCGTCTGAGTGTGGTTGGCTGGGGGAGTGCAGACTATCACAGTCTCACTTTGGCCCGTCTGCAGGCAGACTGCACACAGCTATCTCGCGTACAGATACTGTTGCTATAGCAATTCTTATTGTAGGCCTGTGCTGGAGGACAGGAGTCTAATTGGGGATTACATTCAAGCATATTGCTTTTAAGGTTCTGGTGTGGTAGTTAAATATGTAAATAAAGATAACCAATCACACATTTGTTGTTTTACATTTAAGTGAACCCTAAGGCAAGTGAATTAATGAAGAAAAAAAACACTTTTATCACATTTTTCTTTTTAAAGACAGCGTGACTGCATACTAAAATGCACTGTAGCAACATGTGGTAATCAGTTTGGACACACCACGTACAGTACATGTTAAAAAAAGATCAGACACCTCCCCCTACTGTACATCTTTGAAACTACAACAAGCTTTTACAAGGTTCATACCATTATTAATACTCTATTGCATCAGTAACAAAGCCAATGATACATTTTTTTCCATCTATTTATTAAAAATCCTAAATCGCATTCAACAATTTAACGACTGTAGCAATATGCACCTTCCTATACACAGATAATTATACATTTAAATAAATAAAGTATGCAATGAACATATTTACATATTAGACATTACTTCTATTGCATTGCTCTATACATAATAATAACATACTCATAAATGAGCACATTTCTGGGCCATAGCTTAACACTAGAGACATCACAGGGTAGTGAAAAATGTCTTACAAGTTGCTCTCATACTGTTTAAAAGGTAGTACAGTGTGATGCAAGATAAATATATTTCTTACCAAAATAAAGATTTGAGGGAATTTGAATCACATTAGAAAGAGCACTTGGGTTTCCTGCAATTCCCCCACGATATCACAATTTGTTCATCAAAATAGAGCACTGTGGAACATGGAATTATGGACTATAAACAATCAAATCAACTACAACAGAGATGTATTAACATTTAAGATAAATGACATTGTGTAAAATTAAAGGAATGCGTATTTTCTGTACAGCAGCGAAGTCTGACAGATTTAAAAAAAATGCATCATGACATTGTACACAGATGTTTTGCTATTACCACATACACTAATATACAGTATGCCCACTGTATATTTTGATGCACTGAAACTTTGCAGTTGGTCATTTGACAACCAATTGAAACACCTGCTCACATCTCCATTTTAAAAGCACCCAAAAGAAGGTTTTCTGACTGCATGTCAGGTTGCTGCAGTGTATATGCAGCTACAGACAGAAGACTGGTCTACATGAAAATCCCGTCCATCATGGCCAGAAGGTCGTCTCCTTTACTGCTGGAGCTGGGAGATTGTTCTCCAGACTCTGAGAACTCCCCCATGATCTTCGCCAGCTCTGCATTGACTTGCTGGTCCTGAAAGACAATGTTATCCACCAATCACAGTGCCAGAGTGGTCATCACAAAGACTTACGCCCCATTACAGTAAATCCTGTTAGACTGGCAAAGCCTCACATCTCTGATCATTGACTGTAAAAGCCTATCATTGAGATAAGTAGCATTTGGCCCCAAGTTCATAATAAAAGATAGCATACTTGTTGTAAGCTGACAGATTGGGCCCATACAGACTACAAGATTTTTCCTCCATTTGCCTGTCCTAGACAAACGTCCTAGATTTGAGATAAAAGCCCTTGAGTCGGGCGGTTCTGTGATAGTTCCTGCCGACGTCGTGAGCTGTGCCAGACGATATGTCAGTTTTTGAACAAGTTTTGATTTCATTACAGCCAAAAACAAATGCACTTGTAGTTGGGGCACCTTCAAGATGAGTCTGAGATGGGAGGAGAGCAGTGTCCTATCAGAGGGAAGCAGACAGTCCAAAGCAAAACCAAAATCATAGCTACAAAGAAGGGTGAATCTGGGGACTGGCGTTCGGCAGATTGAGTGGACACAAGAGATGGAGCTTAATGAGCTGGCCCCATCAAGCTCCATTACTAGCCGGATATAAAACGAACATAATTTCCGGTGAGTGACTTTTTGTGCGCGTTTGGCGACTACCACGTTATCCGCTCCTGTCACAGATCTCTTAAAATGGAGTAATCTTGAAATCAATGCACCTTGTCTGAGATCACTTGTGTAGTTTTTGCACTCTCACGTCTACATGAGTACACTCAGGGACAATAAAGGTCTTGTGTTTTGAGAAGCACAGCAACTCTGAGATTTTCAGTCTTGTACTCTGCACTTGCCCGTAGATGACAGATAGCTGACAGTATGATCAGACTTTTTGTCACTGAATGTGCCTTAAAGTTTACATTTCCATTAAACAAATACTGGACTGGCTTTACCTTTGTTGCTTGGATGTTTATAACTTCATATGAAAGGTCACCTGGTCTTGATATTAATGCCTCTCTGTAATAAAAGTCACAATGTTAGTTTTGAGCGATTAAAACAAGTTAAATAGTTTATTTTAAGTAGAGGTTTCATTTGATCAAGTGCCATACTACACATTGCCAGTAGACACACAAAAAGGGGGACTCACTCTTCCTCCTCATCGGTATTGAAGAGGTTGACTCGGAAGCCGTTGTCTGCATTTCCTGATTTCGGAACTTCTAACCCTCCCATTAACTTGGACAACATATTTAGCTCCTCTTTGGCCAGAGGGTTGGGAGCAGTGTTGACCTGTTGACACAAAATGGCTTGTTTACATCAGTATATTCGTGCTGAACCGGTTGTTCGCAAGATCCTGCTACTGATGATTATGCACTCGGAAGTAGAGTATGGTTCTGGACCAGGGTCACTTCACCAAATTCCTGCTCATGTCATGTACTGCGAACACCGTAAAGAGTTACAATATGTCAGAACCAGTCTTAAAAATGTAACTTGTGAGCATGAAATTCATAAACACTGTATGCATTAATAAAACCATTCATGTTTCCAGTGCTGACGGTTAAGCGATTTCACCTTAGTGTGCTGAGCAGAATTTTTAGACGTTCCTGACATGTGTGTTTCCACTGGGCGGCTTACACTGTACCTGGATGAAAAAGAGAGAATGAGCACTTCAATGCAACATAGTGCGGAGGATGATGTGTCTACTCATCCAATAGGCTTCATACTTTTTACTGACTGTGGGCAGTCCCAGGCATTTAATCCTCTTTAGGTTGTTTACACAGTAATGTGATGAAATTATGTGACATCAAACCACATAAGTTGAAACACCAGGGACTCTGAAGCGTCGTCAAGACTTCACCATAAAGTTCAGTTACCTTTGACTTAGTACTTCTAAATATCTCATGACCTGGATAACAGAAAATCATCATCAATCCACTGCCATTGCATAAATACAGTACCACCAAGTCATGTTATATCTTTTGTACTTTGCAGTGTCTTACATGTTTGTGCCTAGTTTGGTGACCCTGTCTCTAAATAACTCAAAAGATCCCTCCCGGAGAGCCGCGGTATAGTTTCCTCCATTATTGAACTGCAGCCTGGTCACCTCTTCACCAGTACAGCTAAACATCCTGAAATAACCAGATACAAAAACACAACATATTATGGACAAACATGCTTTCAATAATTTATTGTATGCACAGCAATTTCTTTTTGAATTTCTTTCCTGTGATGAAAGAAGTTCCCTTAAGTGGAACCCTTAAGACCTCTGTTGCTTTGAATACTTTAACACCGTTGAAGCTCAGATGTTCTACATGTGAGCTTGTTTCCTCAATGTATTAAATGTTTCACTGTGCACATACAATCCTTGAGTAATTTGATCCAAGCTCAACATACAAAGCATCTAAAATTAGAATGTAAATGCTTCAACAAAACCTCTGTAATGCTATTAGCTACAGATAGGCCTACTTAACTTAAGATTACAGTGTCTGCGTAAGATCAGCAAGCGTATGAAAGGCAAACATTAAAAGATCATTGAAAGGACCAAAAGGTATGTTTTAATATCCAAGCCACTTTTTTAGTGGAAGCCATCCTTCTTTAAAGTGAATATTGTCTGGGTCTGAGTGAAAACAGCTGTATACAGTGGTACCTTATCAAGCCAGGGACTTGTGTTCCATAAGGCACAGGACCACTGGTGGGAAGCACAAAGCGCCCATTGGAGTTCTGCACTTTATCCTTGAGGAAAATAGACACCTGGCATAGAGGAAAACATAGCAAAAGGCTTGTGAGGAAAATAAAACACAAAACAAAAGATAACATAATATTATTGAGTGTATTCTCTCTCCATGATTTAATTTGCCAACATAATGCACTTACTCTTATATGCATGTCTTGGAAGAAGATAAGGAGAGTTTGTCTGATCAGCTGGAATTCCCCACTAGACAAGGTTGTATACATCTAAAAATAAAAATGTAAAATTACTTGAAAAAAAACTATGAAAAACGTAACTACACACGGAATGTATATACATTTTTCCTTTATTAATGTTAAACATTATCCCATTTAACCTAACCATACAAAAACAAGCAATGTTAAACAACTGTTGCTGCTGACACTTGACAGAATGTGTGCCGTCATATTGTAGCTCAATGAATGTGATGATAATCCAAATGGTTTGTAATTATCACAGCATAGTGTGCTACCATCACTGACCACTTTGAATCAGGAAAGTAGATAAAATAAATGTTAATGTATACAACAAGCCATGTGTAATGTCGCTATTCCATAACAAATGTGAGGAGAGTAGAGAGTAGTCACACATGCCATACCTCTATGAGCTGTTGGTACGTTTCATTAACTTGGCTGAGAATGCTGGGAGTGTCTTTCACAAAGTCTTTGATTGCATCCATGTGGTTAAAGGAGATGAGGAGGATGTCCTTAGGTCGAGGACAGAGAAGCACCTGGTACTTGAAAGCCATGGTCATCAAGTCATAGAGCTGTGAAGAGGGACACACATGCAAAGCAAAATAAAATCAACTGCTATTGTTGTATAATAAACAGCAGAGGGAGACACATACAGCAACATACCGTGTTTGAGATATGAATCACTCTATACTTGAGAATTACTGATGCAAGTCAACTAAATGAGCCAATATGTACACACTTGTTATACAGCTACAATGCATTGATTGATGTGTAGATGTATCTAATGTGGCTCTGAAGCAGGCTTGACTAATCTAGTAGTCTGTATACTGAGGAAGCTGTAACCCAAACTGGCATCACTGGGCAGTTGATGAGAGAATGTGATTAATGTATGGAAAAGCCTTGTGTGCTGAAGTGAAAATTCTAAATAGATGAGAAAAGCAACAGAATAATTCAACATGTGCATTATACAACACAGTATACAGCTGTACAGGAGGGCTACATCTGTATACATGAAGACTTACCTTGTCCATGCTAGCTTGATTGAGTCTCATTATTGAGGCGTGGGCCAGCCTGTCGAACACAGTCCGCAGGGCCTTTTTGGAGTAAAGCTCCTGTGGCTTGAAAAGCTCTTCTAGGAACTTTTTGTTGAACATGGTGGTGATGATGTCATTCATAACTAGTCAAGCAAACAGTACAACAGAAAAGTCCCCAAATAGTTATAAGAGGCTAGACAAATATACTTTCCACACTGTAGGCTCAGAAGCAGGCAGCAGTCTATACTATATGTTGGCCAAAACCATTTCATCCTATATCCAAACGGCACTAATCAAGCAGCAGCGTGGAAAGCCATCAGCATATGTCTTACTTGGTAGCAGGGCAATTGCCAGGTAGGACATTTTTCATTTGCTGTGATTACTTCCATCAATTACTGTTGCAATTGGCAGAAGTGATCACAATCACTATAATATATATAAATATATATATATATAATGCTGAAGCTCTGTAATAATACCTCTCCTTCTGTCATCCTCTATCCAGCCAGCTATTGTGGAAACGTTATGATTTAAAAGGAGATAAATGAAATTATGTTCTGAAAACCAGATTGTTGAATGGCAAATGACTCAAAGCTTGACCAATGTTGTTGTATACATACAGTACAGGCCAAAATTTTGGACACACCTTCTCATTCAATGTGTTTCTTTATTTTCCTGACTATTTACATTGTAGATTCTCACTGAAGGCATCAAAACTATGAATGAACACATATGGAATTATGTACTTAACAAAAAAGTGTGAAATAACTGAAAACATGTCTTATATTTTAGATTCCTCAAAGTAGCCACACTTTGCTTTTTTGATAGCGCTGCAAACCCTTGGTGTTCTCTCAATGAGCTTCATGAGGTAGTCACCTGAAATGGTTTTCACTTCACAGGTGTGCTTTGTCAGGGTTAATTAGTGGAATTTTTTCCCCTTATTAATAAAAAAGCAAAGGGTGGCTACTTTGAGGAATCTAAAATATAAGACATGTTTTCAGTTATTTCACACTTTTTTGTTAAGTACATAATTCCATATGTGTTCATTCATAGTTTTGATGCCTTCAGTGAGAATCTACAATGTAAATAGTCATGAAAACAAATAAAAAAACGCATTGAATGAGAAGGTGTGTCCAAACGTTTGGCCTGTACTGTAGATATAAAACAACAACAGATGTTTTATATCTATGGTTGAATACTAACGTTCCATTTGAATGATACAATTCTATATAGTTGAACAGATAGAGCGGTTTCTCATTATTTACAGACAATGGGGCATTGGGAATTAACTAAAAATTGAGATTTGCTCTGGGCTTCTAATTAGTGTCCCATGCAACATCAACTCCATTATGATTTTAATAAAATATGCGAGTTTACAAAAGACAACCAGTTGAGTCATTAATGTTAACTCTTAACTTGGCTTTGTAGTGACATTCTATGAATCGCCGAAACATATTCTAAATTCACCAACTAGTAAACGGACAAACCGACTGAAAGTCATCTGCAGTTATCGCAGTTACTGCTGGGTGACATTTGTGTTGTCATCTGGATAGCTGCTAAACTAGCTAGCTAGCTACCTTTCTTGGCTTTGTCAGCAGGGATATTCTGAGCTCGAAGCCGCTGGTCCAGGATGTACAGCATTTCTCCGCCGAGGTTGATGAATAGCAGAGGCAGAGTTCTTGAAGACATGATGGTATTTGGACGGTTGAATGTCTCCAGAAAACGTAGGCAGCTAGCTAGCGATTGTAGCTAGCTCGAATGCTTGCTCGTTGGTGGGGGGTCTGTCTGTTTGGTAAAGCCTCTTCTTGTTGCCAGGCCACGAAGCAAACAGCCAATCAGCGCGTTGTGCGTTATGACGTACAAGACAGGGGAGAAGTCAGGCGCGAACGAAACTTTCATTTCAGCCTGCCCCAGTGCACATGCAATTAAATCCCACTGTTCCAAATTAGACTTTAATATTAAAACATAAAGGTACAAACTCAATTAATTTACCCATTGTGTTTACATCATGTCCAAATAAACCCTGCACCAGTATTATTAGTGTAAGTTGCTCCAACCCAGAGGTCAGACACTCTTCTGTTAAACACAATAATTAATATATTTTCTTCTGACTTTGCTTGATAGGTCTGGCAATGTTAGATCAATGTTAGACTAGCTTATAAAGTAATTAAAGTAAAGACAAATAAGGAAATGACTCTGTGGTTGAAATGCACACAACTGATGTCCACACTAAGACTTGTGATAGAGTGTCTCAAGTAAAGACATTATATTAAAGGAGTCATGGTTACAAGCCACAGGGAACCACTGGTTTAAGAAAGGGTTTATATCACCAAAATAACCCACACAAGACACGTTTTGTCAGAGCACCATGTGGATCATCACATCATAAGTTCCTACATTAAAAGGTATATGAAATACCATTAAACAATCTATTTTTTTATTGACAATGTTGTACAAAATGGTTCATGCTTAAATGTAATTAATCATGTTGTGAGTGTGAAAAATGCAGTTTATTTACAGTAATGCAGATAGTACTAACACTGTCAAACAGACTGGTACATATAAGGTTACTGGTAAAATATAACATTTAATACACTGAATTGCATAATTAATAAGCTGCTCATTCTTAAATGTAATTAATCATGTTGTGAGTGTGAAAAATGCAGTTTATTTACAGTAATGCAGATAGTACTAACACTGTCAAACAGTTAGACTGGTACATACAAGGTTACAGGTAAAATATAACATGTAATACACTGAATTGCATAATTAATAAGCTGCTCATTCTTTGTTGCATGCACGAAAGCTAGGCCTGCTACAAGAATTAACAAATTCCTTCCACAATAGCTGGACATCATCAACAAACAGAAAATACTGTGGACCAGAATCCTTTATGCCTTCTTAAGATGAAATGTCTCCATTTCTGATGCGTATTTCTCGCGCCATCCTGCACATCTCACACAATCCGCAGAAAAAGGTCATCAAGGCATCATTTGTTATGGTTCCCTGTGGTTAAAAAGATTGCAACAAAATCACAACAGGGAACACCAACCCTCTATGAGGGAATGTACCGCAGTTCAGGTTTCTCAATTGCAGGGAACACCCAAGATTTCATGTTTGTGAAATCGTTCTTTCATAAGAGCCAGGTTGTTAAAAAGCGGTCAATCTCTGCCTGTGTAAGATTTACGGAACCACCTAAAACACCAGCATGGGTCTTTCAGCGAATCTGGAATATACAATAATTATATTTGTAACTTACCTGAATACCATAAGTCAGTCTCATGTGAGTCCTAATAGCTGTTGAACCTCCTGGCACACAACCCAAACAGCAGTTTTCTCCATACTTATTTGCTGTGTAGCAGCTCAATGCAAGTGGACAGCAGCAACCAAGAGCACCTGCACAATAGAAGTGTATTTCATTGTCAATATTTGTAAGATAAAAAGCATGAAAATGTGCCTCTACGGACAAAATTATATATTGAATTATAAAATCGAAGCATCTTGAATGGTACTCACAGACAAACAAGTCACTGCAGCAGGAGCACAGGCCCGTGCTCCACTCTCCTGTTTGGACATTTGTCCCATAGCCGCCTGCACCTGGTTGATGGGTGACCACTGGGTTTTTTTGGTTTGGGGGTTTTTTTTTTTTTTTTTGATTTAGCTGCCTAGTTAAGAACACATTCAGCTGTTAGCACTGGAATGGAGCAAATGTGCAGTTTGTTGCAGGTGGAAAAGCTGTAGGAGAAATGACCTACATCAATCTTTCCATGTGCCACAATTGTTTTCACATTTGTACATATGTACTAACATGTGATGCAATTCAAAGAGTATAAAATGTCATAGTTTGACTTTTCATAGAATAATTTAGAGGTCTAGGTAAATGTATTCAAGTGCTTTCCATTAGAGAATAACTCTAAGACAGAATTCATGTGTTATTCATACTCTACAGCTCATCACCATTCATGTAATGTTAACGTTTCACAGATTTCTTCCTTAACACAGAACAAGACACTTAGCTTTTGTGATTTTGTGCAAAGCTTTCGTGAAATACACTTAAAAATATTTATAAAAAAATCCTTAACTTAGTCAGTTTGTAAAAAAAAACTCAGCTATGTTGTTCAGAAAATATTTTTGTTTTAGAGTTTCAAATTTATAAGACTTGACTTGAAAAATTGCTAAAATATGCTGTAACTCAACCTGAAGTATAAACGAACATGTCAAAAAGAGTAAGTAAAGAACAACATATGATATAAAATAAATAAAATATAAAAATAAAATATAAAGTTAATCTACTGTGAGAGGAAAAGAAGATTTCACTTACCAGAAGAGTCTGTTAAGCGTGCACTCCTCCTGATCAAACTGAGAAACTGTGCACCACACAGGAAGCTGTGACGAGCTTGAGTTGTGAAATGCTAGTTGGCCAACAAACTGCTGTTTCTGAAAATGACAAAGATCTGTGGTTATTGACTGACAAAATCAGACTATTAATGAGAACTGCTGCTTTGCTTTGAGGCTGATATCGGGTATAATCACAAAGAGCTACAGATCACTGGAACACGTATGTTAGGAAGTGAAGCCTTCAAATTAAATGGTCTCCAATCTCACATTAGATCTAAGTATAGAGAATGCACGCAGTTGTCGGAACTGTTTAGAACATGCTTTCATCTAACACCCACAAATGCATCATGTCCCTGTTAACTTGAGGTTTTAACCAACCAACATATACTATGTCACCACTGCAGTTTGCAAAAAGAAGGCATGGTTTTTTTCAAGATTTGAACCAGTACAATGTTACACGCAGCTGCAAAAACTTGCTTTCTTATTGACTAAAACCCCTGAGGGAATCAAAATGTTCATATGGATGTCACTGGTATATGCACACAGGGATGCATTTGTTAGAATTTCACAACTAAGGAGTGAAATAACTTGATATACACTATTCATGGAAACATTTGATATACTTACAAAGCAGTCATAAAGTAATGATGCTGATGTCTCTGAAATTCATTTTTTTGTTATCAGTATATTGTGAACCATGACTAAGTGTTTAATTCCTTGGGGCATTGTTTGATGATTGTATTGGATCACATTACAGTAAGATCATTTGGGTATTTGGACAAAATATGAGACATGCTGCCAAATAAAGTAGCATCTTGACCTATACAGCCCCCAAATATTACCAGTTTAATCAACACCTCTTTGGCAGTAAACAAAAAATGTGACATTTTCAGCTTCTCAAATGTCTTATTTATTGCAGAAATTTTGTAGTGGCTTTATCATATTGTACAGGTGGTCATGTTATTTTTCTTAGCTCATGTATTAAGACTACTTTTTCTCAGCAAACACCTGACCTAAAGCCCATCAGTGTAAGGTGAATCATATTGTAATGTCACCAGATGCTCTTAAAGACACTAAAGGTGTTGGCATAACGTGAAGTCAAATATTCTGCACAAATCCTGCTGAAAAATGTCAAACAAGTACTGAAACTGTTAAGAGTACTGATATTGTGATTGCTTATTATTTTACCATTACGCATCATTTGTTGTAGTCACTTGTGGAAAAATGTTAGTTCTGAAGTGCATGGCCAGAGGTGCAACAAAGTAGACATGTTCAACCCATAGAGAGCAACGCAGCAGTAGTTTTCTGTGACCTGCAGGCTATAGTGGAAAATACAGGAAAATAGAATTTTTCCGGTTTCATATCAGTGGTCGCCTAACTTGTTTTGTGCAGATAAATCTAGTATGAAAAATACATCTAATTGAGAGTCATATATTTCAGTACAAATACATTTCCATTATAGAAGACGTATACATTTGAAGACACCTTTTTGGGACATTTTATTTCCATTAACTTCGACATCACCATAAAGGCAAAAGCAAATAACATTGTATAATGGTAACACATGAAAAGTGGAGCTATTTAACCAAATGCCACGTTTTTGAAGGTGAAAAATGAAAGATGTTGGTTAAGACAAGCATTTAGAATCAATTGTTGTAATATACAGAATATTGTCTTTTATTGGGTCTAAACAGCTCTTGTCTTGGCTGCCTCTGTGTCTGTAGAGGCTAAACTTGGCTTCATCTTCAGCCTCTGCTCTGCTCTCTGCTTCTGGACTTCCTTGAAGACCTGCGAAGAGACACACATGCCCAAGTGTCAGTGGGGGTACAAAATAACACCTTCAACATGTCAGTCAGTTAGATGGGTGTACACATCACACCTACAGAAAGCTTGAGTGACACTCTCAGACACAATATGCACTTTGGTTTCACTTGTGTGGAATTAAAGTTAAGGGTGTAAGGTCTAGATATTAATCTCCATTTGATACCATTATTATACACTGCAAATGAAAAAAACAAAACACAGATATTAACAGAATAATGAGGTCAATTGTTTGCTACCTTAATGCAGAAGGCCTTCTTGGCCAGCCAGCGGCGAGTGGCCCGTCTGTAGTACTCTGGAGGGAAGGTGTACGTGATGCCTAGCTGCTCGCACACTTTCTCAAAGGTATCGTAGCTAACCAACCTCAGGTTTTTCAAAAGCTTTTTCCTTCGGTCGATGGCCATGAGCATCCGCCTCTTGTTAGCTTTGTCCTGGAATGAAATAACACAAAAGAATGGGGTTGGAGTAGATGGGATTCAAAAAGGGGACAACAACTGAAGCTCAGTTTATACACTCATCAGCTTATGGGGAGATACTTAATTACAAATGCAACTGAGAAGCAGTTCAATGGTTACAACCTCTATTCCCATCTTGTGTCAATTTCAACGGCAAAGTTTAAAGTAAGATGTAACGTGGAAATTTCCAACCATGACCGTGCTAGGTATGTTATTTATATATTTAATGTGGGGGAGTACACAGGATATCCTGTAGCACACGCATGTCACACACCAGAGGAAGGCAGAGAGGAAATGTGGAGAGACGTATTAATACAAAAAGTTCTAGTGGTGCAAGTCAAGTGACCTATGATGATGACGTCATCTAAGACAAGCCTTCCTGTTTAGCTTGCGAGAGAGAAAAAGGATGCTAAAATGATGCTGATTCTACTCATTCACTCACCTTGTGATGTTTTTGCAAGTGCTCCTGATAGTTTCGGATTCTTGCAGTCAAAATAGCCACTGAGGAAAAAGACATTAAAAAGGGGGACTGAAATCAGCGTACAGTTAAAATACGCAATATACTAAAGCCGCTTTCCGACCGGAGGGTTTTTTGCAGTTCCTAGAACATAAAATTCGTAGAATGCTTTTTTCCTCCTGCTCCAACTGGACCAATATGGGGATTTTTAAGTTCCTCTGGCCTCTGGTTCCTGTAACTCTTTGAGCTCCTACTTCAGGGCAGTGCCTTTTCTCTGTTCCCTTTTCAGCATAGGAACCTAGGTCAACAAGGGTCGGGTTTCCGGTACAGACGGACCAACAACGGACAATTTAAAAAAAATTTGCCATCTTATTCATCACTAAAGTCACTTCTGACAACGTTTTAGGCGAGAAATGAGCCGTTTAGATTTTGAATATAGGCCTTCTTGCGAAAAGTTATGCCGAATTGACAATTTGCTTCAAAGTTTTTGGAGTTGAGAAGCACAATGAAGTGAGGCGACAGCCAGCAGGCGCCTGCCCCGGCCGCTAGCTCGTCGCTCGGACATTCACGCTCAGAGACCCCGCTAAGCTGGAGGTCTTGCCGACCGGTCTCGTAAATATGAGGCTTTTATTTCGCCGTCGATGGTTCGTTTGTTTAAATATCACAACACATGTCCATCATAAGATTAACGGGAAACTGTGGTTAACTGTCTTTTCGGAGTTAAACTCCACAAGCGTGCGCACGCGTGCGCACACACACACACACACACACACACACACACACACACACACACACACACACACACACACACACACACACACACACACACACACACACACACACACACACACACACACACACACACACACACACACACACACACACACACACACGGCAGAGAGAGAGATACCCGTTTCTCTTCGGGAGACTTGTTTAAATTATGACAAATATGCTATATACATTACATTTAGTCCATACTTTTTTTGGTGTATTTGTTTTCTGATTTTAACGCTATAAAGACCGTTGCCGTGCTTGCATCACTCCATTACCCCTCCTTTAGTCCCTATGGCCACTTGGCCAGTGCGAATGCAAATGGAAAAAACGGTTTTGGGGGAGAGTAGTTAGTAGATCTGCTTAGAAGTGGACTTTTCCTATAACTACGTTCCTGTAACTACTTGGTCGGAAAGCGGCTTATGTTAGCCTTTCAGTGAAAATGCTATGTACAACATTGAAGAGACACGACTCACCCTGGACTCCCACTGAGCTGCGGTCATTCTCATCCTTCTGGACCTTAGCAATCAGCTGTTCTTTTTTCAGCTGTAGCTTTTCCCTCTGAAGACATGAACACAGATTATTAAACTACCCGTTTATGACTCTACTTTCTGAAAGTGGCATGTCGGTGTACTTTTCAAGAAACATAATCATTATCATCAAACAAGAAAGCAGAGTAAAACATGACGAGGCGATCTGTCGGGAGACATGAGCACTCACATGACTGGCCAACTCCAATGACAGAAGTCTTTTGACAAGATCATCAGTCCTATTGACAGAAAATTAACTAGTGTTAGAAGAAATATAACCATAATAAATATATGAATGCAGATTTATAATGAACTGTGAATATAAATTTTATTTGTACTAATTTTAATGCAAGTTACGGTATAAATGTATGTTCACGTTTGAGCGAGGGGCACAGCAGTGTAGTCCATCTTCAGCATTGTTGGAGGAAGATCACTGAGCTGGCTCTCAGGGCCTGGAAGAAGAAAAGTGTTTGGATGAAAAGCGAGCATTTCAAAATGTTAAAGCCTCATAAATGTTAAAGCTTCATACCGGTCTTTTTTTTCTTTGCAGCCCGGGCATAATGTCTCACTGGTGGTGGGACAGCAAAGCTACCTGCAACTGAGAGAGAGAGAGAGAGAGAGAGAGAGAGAGAGAGAGAGAGAGAGAGAGAATAATGAAAACACCAAAAGTAAACAACCTAGACAAATGGATAGCTAATTTGAGCTCAGAAGCAGTCTAACAGGTGAATCACTAACAAAACTTGTGGTCCAATGATGCAAGACAAAAGGAAAACATGACGTATGCCAGACACACAACAAACTCAAAAGGCTCAGAAAAGAATCAGTGGTTGCCAGTCAATGCTGACTGGAAACTTCACAGAATACTAAAGTTACTACAGAAGTGAATCACGACTGTGACAGTTTTAACAAGAACGCATGTTGTGACCTTCACAAAGCAGGTTTGTATGTCAAGAATTCTACAAAGAAATCTCGTATGCACATAGACACGTAATATAGAGCACAAAAGCTGGAAGCTGATCATCTCAAAACAGTAACATGGTCTGATCATAGGCTTTAACCATTTTACAACAAGCTTTATATTTATATACAACCAAAGATAGCATCAATGCTCAATTTCTTTTACATGTTGTTAAAGTGCTCATTATGCTCATTTTCAGGTTCATAATTGTATTTAGAGGTTATATCAGAATAGGTTTACATGGTTTAATTTTCAAAAAACACCATATTTTTGTTGAACTGCACATTGCTACGGCTCCTCTTTTCACCCTGTGTGTTGAGCTCTCCGTTTTAGCTACAGAGTGAGGCATCGCACTTCTGTTCCATCTTTGTTGGGAGTCACACAGGCACAGTAGCTAGGTAAGGACAACAAGCCAGTCAGAAGCAGAGATTGAGGGCGTGCCACGCTAGCAGCTAGGCGAGCATTCTAACGTGTGTTACAAAGTGACGCACGTTCGTCACGGAAGTAAAGGCTGGACTACAATAGAGCTGTTTGGAGCAGTTTGTGAACAGTGTTTTCTGTTGGAGATGGGGTGCACTTTGGGCTTTTTCACTTTGTAAACCTATAACATGCACAACAAAGATATATAACAATAAAGGAAAGGGGAAAAGCCAAAAAGCATAATATGAGCATTTAAAAAAAAGTGGTGACTCTGTAATGATGCTGACTGACATCTTTTTATTAGGTCCGATGAGTCTGTTGATATACAGTATAATAGCCAAGAAATATAGGCAAATACATAGGTCATTTACTGGACCTAGACCACAGAGGCCTATATTCCAAGCTATAACTGGCCTTTTGTAGATTGTCCACCTACCACACCTTCATATTTTTTTTTTATTTTTTTTTTTTTATTTGCAGCATGCCACTTAACATGAAAAGGGATTCTGTCTCCATTGCTGCATGTAAAGCATTTCTATTCCGTTTGTGTTCTGTGAGAGTAAAGTTGCAGGGTTGATGACACAACTGATCCACAAGTTAAAGATGCATGATTTGAAGAGCGCAACCGAGATAATTGGTGCAACATGACAAGATAAAACACAACTATGCACATATCAGATGGTAAGAGGAAAGCGGTTTTCCATATCAGTTTCATTAAAACACCAAATTATGTCATTTCCTAAAACACCAGTGCTTCATCCCTACAGAAATCCAGCCACATGTACAACTAACATGAATGTGCACTGCAGTGCTCTTAGCACATTAGAACAATTTACAACAAGTTTTCTTGGCGGTAAACATTTAAAGTTGCAAGGAAAATGATTCGCTACTTTTCTTTCAAGCTACTTTTTATTTAGTATGACACTGTCAGTGATTTCATTTCTGTCAGACAGTACTGCTAATGTTTTTTCTTAGACTAGCAATCGTATACCCAACCAAATGAATTATGATGTTGGATTAAAAACTATGTCATCAAGTTGAAGATGCCAACTTGTTGCTCGGCGGGCCCGTTAATCAAGGTGTGGTACGTCTGTGACTGTCAGCGAGCCGAAATTAGGATGCAACAGTGTGAAAACGAGCTATCACATTCTAATAAGAATAAAGGGGAAATGAAAATAGAGCTGGTCGATATGATCATGATGAAGCAAGATGGCGCATCAGATTAAACAGACATCCATACACATAAACACTATTGGGTTAAGATTATTTGTCGACCTATTTAAAACCGCATATGTCCTTACATATTTAAACACTTTTGTTAGTTATTGCTGCTGTAGCGCCACCATCAGAACTATAAACCCACAAAGCCAGTTGAGGATGTTAACCATAGCACTGGACCTATGTGCAAAGTTTGGTGAATATCCATGCATTGGAAGGCAGATTTCATGGTAGGAAGAAGAATAAAAAGAAGAAGAATATCTGCAAATCTAAGCGGGACAAATCTAGGTGCCCGGCCCCTAAATGTCAAACAATAATTTGGTGGCCCCCCCTGCAGTAACTCTGAGGACCCCCTGATCTCAGAACTAACTCATTTGAAAGCTAGTTATTCTGACAGTTAGCTTTAGTGAATCCACTTCCCTTGTTACTGATCTAATTCCTCTAGAATATCTTTATTTTGCATTGTGTAAAGCACTTTGAATTGCCTTGTTGATGAAATTTGCTATACAAAAGAAGCTGCCTTGCCTTTGCATGCTGCGTAGAGGTATTTCTAATACTTCTACCGTCTACCTACCCTCACCGATATAAATTAAAGTAGACTATAAGTACTCCAATCATGTATTAGCCACGGCGTTCCACAAGGCTCAGTGCTTGGACCAATTCTATTCACCTTGTATATGCTTCCCCTAGGCAATATTATTAGGAAACATTCAATTAACTTTCATTGTTATGCGGATGACACCCAATTATACCTATCAAAGAAACCAGTCAGTTAACTAAACTCCAAGCATGCATCAAAGATATAAAAGCATGGATGAACTACAGTTTTCTGATGTTAAACTCAGACAAAACTGAACTGATTGTGCTGGGCACTAAACACCTCCGAACCTCATTATCTAAAGACATAGCTACTCTGGATGGTATTACCCTGGCCTCCAGCACTACAGTCAGAAATCAGTCAGAAACTACAGTCAGAAAGAGTTATTTTTGATCAGGATATATCCTTTAACGCCCACTTAATACAAACCTCAAGAACAACCTTTTTTCACCTTCGTAACATTGCCAAAATTTGGAGCATCCTATCTCAAAATGATGCTGAAAAACTAGTCCATGCATTCGTTACTTCCAGGCTGGACTATTGTAATTCCTTACTATCAGGATGTTCAAATAAAACCCTTAAGACTGTCCGGCTGATCCAGAATGCTGCAGCTCTTGTTCTGACAAGAACTAAGAAAAAAGATCACATTTCTCCTGTATTAGCTGCTCTGCATTGGCTTCTTGTAAAATCCAGGATTGAATTTAAAATCCTTCTCCTGACCTACAAAGCGCTAAATGGTCAAGCACCATCATATCTTGAAGAGCTCTTAGCACCTTATTGCCCCACTAGAGCACTGCGCTCCCAGAATGCAGAGTTACTTGTGGTTCCTAGAGTCTCTAAAAGTAGAATTGGAGCCAGAGCCTTTAGCTATGAGGCTGCTCTCCTGTGGAACCAGCTCCCAGTCTGGGTCCAGGGGGCAGACACCGTCACCACATTTATGAGTAAACTTAAAACTCTCCTCTTCGATAAAGCTTATAGTTAGGGAGTGAGGAGTTGCAGCGTTCGCCTAGGCCAGCGGGGGAGGGTGTATAGCTTCAGACAAGGCACCCCTTCTCTTCTCTGCTTCTCTTCAGAGTCGTCATATACCATATAATCAATGATATAATCAAAGTAAAGGGAGGCAGGCCAGTACAGCCCAAACTGGCAGGGGAGAGTTCTAGGCCGACCAGGCTCCTCTCCTTACCCTGTCTCTCTTAATTAGTTATTGTTTTAGACTGCCGGGGGACTTCCTTTGACACACTGAGCTTCTCTCTCCTCTCTCTTTCCATCCGTGTGCTTCCATGTTCCAGAAATGCTTGTTACTAACCTAGCTCTGGGGAGCTTATTCCCCGGAGTCCATATGTTTCCTTGGATTAGGGTGGCCCCTAAATCATGGTTGCAGCCTGTCGCCGTGGTCTTGCTGCACGCCCTGCTATACCTGCTACGCTCTACAGTGCCCTGCTACCTCCTGCTGCATCCAACTACGCCCTGCAGTGCTCTGCTACATCCTGTGACGCCCTGCTTTACCTTGCTACGTCCTGTGACGCCGTGCAGTGCCCTGCTATGCCATGAACTACTACAACTACTATTTCTAGTCACTGATCCATTATCTTTATCGTGACTATTATTGCCACTGTTGATCTCACCCCCAACCGGCACCGTCAGACACCGCCTACCAAGAGCCTGGGTCTATCCGCAGTTTCTTCCTGAGAGGGAGTTTTTCCTCGCCACTGTCTCACTGAATACTTGCTCTTGGGGGAATTACTGGAATTGTTGGGTCTTTGTAAATTATAGAGTGTGGTCTAGACCTACTCTATCTAGAAAGTGTCTTGAGATAACTCTTGTTATGAATTGATACTATAAATAAATTGAATTGAATTAAGCTAGCGTGTAAAACACTAATGGACTTTAATTATTCTGATCTGTTGTGTTAAAAGCATTGGCTGTTTGTTGTTGTTGTCTAACGTTACAAGTACATAGGTAAAGACTAACAATTGACATTCTGGGATAGAAATCCACATATCCACAATAATTAATGTTCCCAAATGAAATTCATTATTAAACGTTTTCCACAACTGCAGATTTTTGTCAGTTGTTCCCACTAGTGCTGCAAGACATGAGGAAAATATCTAACTGCGATTATTTGGTTGATATTGCGATGTGATTCACGATAATGGAGGGAATGATCATTTTTGTATCATTATTCTCATTTTCACTGAAAAACATTCAAATTAGAAAACGTGTAATTTTTGCGACAGATCTTAGTTTTTTGATACATATTTCGCCTTTGACAAATATTGCGCCACACCTGCGATTTGGACATTGCACTAGTCCATACTTGGATTTCGATTAAATTAATTGTGCAGCCCTAGTGCCCACTTCTGTTGGTGTTAGCATGCTAACGTTACTAACTCACGATGCTCTAGTTAGGTAACTGTTTTTAATAGACGGGCAGTGTAAACAGCCAAGTTTAATTAAATGCATTAGCCAGCGATCTTCTAAACACATCTAGTCAGCTCCTTTAGGTTTTTCCTGTCGTTTACACTTACCACAGCTGACTCTCGGTGCTAGTAAAGCCGAGCTGCATGTCCAGGGTTTCACTGACAGAGCAGAGCACAGAGTTC
Source organism: Perca fluviatilis (assembly GCF_010015445.1). Lineage (NCBI taxonomy): Eukaryota > Metazoa > Chordata > Actinopteri > Perciformes > Percidae > Perca > Perca fluviatilis. The sequence continues at coordinate 26,635,866 of NC_053118.1, read as the reverse complement.
CGCTTTCTCGCAAAACACCAACTGACGTTTTCAGAACAGCTCGCAGAGCTATGTTTGTGAACATGTTTGTCAGGATAGCTCACAAGGTAGATAATAAACTCCCCAGAAATGATGAAAATGTGACTGGTAATCACACTCGACCCCTATGTGAGGCTCGCCATTTTGACTAGACCAAACTAGCCGAGTGATGATGGGAGTTCTTTTTTTCTAGGCTATGCTAACAATGTTAGAACACATCGATGGGACAACATGTGTTTCTCTCATGAAAAACAAACACATGAAATACAAAAAGTGAACCGAGCTTGGGAGACTTTTCGTTCATGAGTATTTTACAGGGTGAGGCCATAATAAGACAGAGCTCCTCTCAGATGAGTCTGCTGCCTGCCAGGAGTGACATGTTGCTACACTAGAAGAGTCAGAGGATGTGGGAGATGTGAACAATTAGCTGTGTGGAAGAGTGTAAAGAAAAGAAGAGCAAGCAAAGTGCTACACTGTTAGGGAAACCACTATGTAGGGTCAGCACAGTGTCCAAAGAATATAAAGGAAATGAAAGTGAATAAGGTCAGAAAAGTAAAGGGATGGTCATATGCTAGCACTCTGTGGCTATAGCATATGATAACTTTTCTGACCTTATTCTTTTTCATTTCCTTTGGACGCTGTGTTGACCTTGCATGGTAATTTCCCATGGACATATAGTGATTTCCCTCACAGAAAAATAAGGAAATGGTGCAGAGCAGGAAAGAGATGGAGCTGATCAGAAAATCTGCATGGACAGAAAAAAGGGGTTGAGGTATTAATTTCCATTGTTTAAATTGTCCTGTCTAGATACAGGGAAAATCAGAAAGAAACAAGATGGTGCTGGACGCTGCCAGGAGATTTCCTAACATTGTGGACATATCTGGTGAAGACCAGATACTACACCAATGGGGGGATTTAGACAATTAGGTCTGGCTAATAGTATGGGCAGTGTCATGAATGGGATCACCAATTAGGTGGACATTGTAAACAAAACTCACAAGAAAAACATGGTACGGTAAATGACCAGTTTCATAAAGTGGCAGCAAAGCACTTTACGGATGCTAGCTGCTGTAAAACTCCATAGATCTGTAACTTCTGCTTTGTTTATTGTAAGTTCCCTACTGGGGGGATTTTTTTTTTAAAATTAGTATTAAAGCTAGTTTGCAAAATAACTAAATCATTTTATTGACTGTATTTGAGAAGGTTTTTTGTGAAGAGCGGCTTAAGTTGTGAGGGACAATGGGGTTTAAGGATGAGTAAGAGGTGTTTAAAAAGCAACTCATCGCAATAAGGGAAATCATCAAAATATTATATAATATACCGGTATAATATATAATAATGATTTTACAGTTATTGACTTGATTAAATATATAAATATGGGCAAATTCTATACCAAATTGCAGTGGTAGCTTATGTTTTACATTACTGATCCTAAAAAAAATGGCAAATTACAGAGAGGAAGAGGAGAGAAAGCCAAATGGGATCAAAAAACAATATAATTAAAAAGCAATGGTATGAAGGATGTTGAAAGATGTTATACTGTATGTATAGGGTTTAATTATTTTATTCAAAGATACATTCCACATATAAGCCACAACATCATCATCTCAACAATATTGATTTTTTTCTTTGAAAATGAATTTTCTATAGAGGTGATGTATCTACAAAGTCAAATCATTAGATATCAAAGTGATTTTAGCATTAAATCTTGCATGTATTTACAGCTGTGTGCTCTGCTCAATCAACTTAACACAATCAGCTCCTTACAAACTCAGACCTACATGAAAATGTTTGCAAAGCGGCTACTCTTATAATCAAAGTCAGTGATTTTTTTAGTCATTTTGAGTATCATTCAAGGCTAATGCGCGTAGAAAAGGAAAGTCATCCCACAGAATGCCTGGGTCTGCCCCTTTTTCAGGTACACAATCATGGCTTGGCCCGAAAAAGCATTGATCACTTGGCATCCTATCACTCGCCACATTGTGGTAGCACTTTGGACTGAAGGATTCTTCAGTCTCCAAGAGGGGCTGCGTGGACTCAGACCGCAGGTAGACATGAGCCTCTTTAGGCGTAGGGCTGTTGCATGGACCAGAAAAGATCACAGTGGCGTAGGGAACAGAGTCGCTGTTTGAACCAGAGTAGCCACGGATGAATGGTGAATCACAAATGGACTCTCCTAGGTCACTGGTGTCCTCTGCATTGCTTAACCATGGGTCATCATCCTCTTTACTTAGTTTTACAGGGAGATCCAGAAAGCTCAGGTGGGACAGGTACATTGGATCAGGCTCCTCATTGTCCCAGGAAAGATGGGAATCCTGCAAAAGGAAAATAAATGAATGTCTTTAAATAGTATTTTTGGCCTGTATTTGGTCATGTATATCACTTGGCCTTTTGCATGAATATATGTTGATCAAAGCAGCCTTAAAGTGCCCATATTATGAATAAATCACTTTTTCTGGGATTTGGGGTGTTATTTTGTGTCTCTGGTGCTTCCACACGCATACAAACTTTGAAAAAAATCCATCCATGCTGTTTTGAGTGAGATATGGTTTCTGAATGTGTCCTGCCTTCAGTCTCCGGGTGAGCTGGTCAAAATCAGCACGGTTTTCTACGTCACTAGCCGAAACGAGCTGGCTAACCGCAACCGTTAGCATGCTCGCGCTAGCATGCTAATGCAAGCATGCTAATGCAAGCATGCTACCCCGTTCTCAATGGCAAAGCACTGCTACAACACACACATGTTCACCATAATCTACCAAAGAACTACTTACATGTGCACCCTCTTTTAGAAGGCTCCCAGCTAATGCTTCCTTGTAACTGACTAACTAAAAGTTGGAGAAACAGCCTTTCTTTTACTGTCTATGGAATTAGCTGACATGATCTACGATCTGAGCTAATGCGCATGTGCGAGTGCAATCAAAGATAGTACAGAAGAAAAGAGGTCTCACTCTGTAGCTAAAACAGAGACAAGGTGAAAAGAGGATCTGCAGCAGTGAGAGAGAGCTGTGCAGTACAACAAAAATATGGTGTTTTTTGAAAATTAAACCATGTAAACCTATTCTGGTACAACCTTAAAATACAATTAAGAACCTGAAAATGAGCATAATATGGGCACTTTAAACACTTTTTTTGCCCACTTTGGGGCTGTGGAACAAGCTGTAGACACTACACTGAAATCCAAAGTTATGGCAAATGTGTTAGCAAGCAGTTGCTTGTTTACACATTCTGCAGACATGGAGCAACATTATCATCAGCATTATCATCCTCTGCTAATATAAAACATTGATTATTGCAACTTAAACCTAAAGGGGGTTATTGCATAAAAGTATTATATGCTTCACAGGTTTATTTGCAGCACCTGTGTTGATTCTGATGTCCATCTCCTGATGCTGCTATTAGCTGGATCAGGAACAGCTGGCCAAAACTGCCCCTTCAGCCTGCAAAAGAAAGAATAATATCATCAGAATAAATAACATTACAGCTTCATAGCTTAAGACAGCGTGGGAATGATCTCACCTTTGTTGGTTGCGGAAATAAGTCAGGACTATGAAGACAATCAAAAATGACAGTCCAACACCAGACAAAGTTACAATCATCACAACAGCAACCGCATCTGAGGAGAGGAATACACATTCTGAGTGAAATATCTGCTTTGGGCAAACACACTCTCTTGATCTCTTGTCACGTTTCTAGAAAGCCACTGCCACATGATAATACGAACCCAAGGCCTCAATTTCGAAATGAATTGTTGACCCGTTGAGGCTCCCACCGAACGTGCTAACCATCATGAAAGCTTTATAGGGAGACACATTGTTGAGGTCTTTGAGGACCACTCTCCTCTCTTCCGGGTCAGCATTCACAACTGAAAAAAGAGTCAGACATCAAAATGCTCAAGTACAAAAGAAAATGTTTTAGAAGAGTAAAATTAAGGTATTTCACCTACCCTTAATGGGTCCCTTCTTATCCCAGTAGAAGATTTTGTAGTTCTGGATAATTCCGTTCCTTTGGTCTAGTGGCATTTCTTCCCAGGTAAGCTCAATCTGTGACTGCCAGATCTTATTAATTTGTATTTCTGGAACCATGGATGGAGCTTTGAAAACAAATATGGTTTTGAGTGGTTATCACAACTTTAATGAGCTATTATGCTCATGATTTGAAACCTTCAGGCCAGCAAAAAATAATTATTCATTTCTATCCACAAGAGGGCATTATTCCATCATGTATCAGCTGTGTCTGATTGATTGCACCATTCTTTTTTTTTTCTTTTTTTTTTTACCCATGTGGCAAACTCTTTTCTCACTTCTTCAAAGTTGAGGCTGCCCCCACTCTCACACCCCTGCCTGCTCTTTGTGTGATCCTCTCTGTGTCTTTGGTGACTTACCCTTTTGTCTTGAGTAGGCATTAACAGTCTGAGGAAGGCCTATCCCATCCTTAAACCTAGGATACACAGAGATCCCATAGGGCTTGTAGGGCTCAAAGCTGCCTATTGATGAGAGTGAAGAGGTTAGACTGTATCAGTGCCCATAAGCTCCTAACAGTGTGTACAGGCAGGTTGTGCCCAGGGAAAAGAACGCTGTGTATAAGAGTGAATCATCTAGGTAAAGGATGAAGACTAGATTTGGAAAACCCAAATAAAAGTTGAAGTAAGAAGATGTACAATAAAAAGCAAGCACATGGATCTTAAAGCCTGCAATACAAATACTATAAAACATACCTGTTGTAAGAAATTGTGTCTGGTTTCTGTCAGTTATTTCAAACTGGGTGAGAGAGAGGTCTGTTTCTAACAAAGGTCTCCATTCCACCACAAAACCAGTGAGACTGGAAGAAACCAGGCTTCTCCACTGGACCAGTAGGGATCTGTCATCATGAGGAAGGACTGTGACGTCTGATATCACTGAAGGAGCTACAGACACAAAACACATCATGTACATTGTGGGGGAAAATGTATTAAATGTTATCATATTTGAGCTATTTTCTAAACCAGTTCAACCAGGTTTAAGTTTGTCAATTTTACCTTTAGGTAGGTAAATCCGAACTTCAGTGGGAAGGGATTTCCCTGCTGCATTTATAGCACTCAGATACACTTTCTTTGCTTTCTCGGGAAGCTTGAAAGTACAATAATTCCCCTTTGTAGAGCACAACTTTCCCTTTTCACCTGGCACCCTTTTCACTGAGACAATATATGACACATTTTGGGCATTGGCACGGAATTGTTTTGATGGCTATAACAGAAAAAAAAAAAGAGAGAGGGCATTTTAAAGGCAGACCGCACACACTAACACACACAACCAGAGCTACAACAGAAAATATAATCATCCTGTGACAGGTGTCAAGCATCATGTGATGTGTGTACCTTCCAAAACAAGTGTATGTTGAGTTGTTTGTGCATGTGATCCCCCGATGCCTTCATCCACGAGTCTAGGCGTCCAGTGGGAGCTGAAAAGAAAGAGACGGCTGTCGAGCTTAGCGGCTCGTCAAAATCCTGCACTTCTCTTCTCACCCTTTAAAAAACGAAAACTTTCCTATACAAGACAGGTCTATGGATTCACTGCCAGAGTGTGCGGCTGAACTCAATACATCAATTCAGCCTGTGCTATAGAGCAAAGCAATGAGAGATGTAGAACATGGCATTAGCATATGTTGAAAAGACCAGGAAATGGAAGAAAAGGCGATAGATTGGAAAATGTTAGATTGACTGATTGTGTCACTCTGAGTTGATGAAGCCTTACCACTCTCCAAGGTGACTCCAGCCCGGCTGCTGCTCCATTCACTCCAGGGGCCCTGCTGGTATCTGACTCTAATCTGGACGAGATACTGAGTCCCATGGAGAAGACGGCACTGATCCACAGATCTGGTTGGTCTAACACGGCTCACCAGGATCTAACATTTGTCCCAGAGCACGTACAAATAAGACTCCAGGCACGCACATTATGAACTTCAAGCAGTTTACAGTGTGCTACTTTATGGGTGCTTGTAGCTACTCTATCAGCAGTTATTAGGTTTTTTAGTTTATATTGACACAACATGAATTTTCCTCACTGGTTGTTCACTCCGTTGGCTGTTGTCAGCAGTCTTAAGTTGGACTTCCAGGTTGAAGCGGTAGTCGCGCATCCAGGCCTGCTGCTGAGATAAGCTCCAGCTCAGCTTCAGGCAGCCGAACTTTTTAGGCACCACTTGAACCTTCACAATCGTTGGTGGATCAAACTTAGCTGAAATAAAAGCAAACAAGGAAAAAGGTTCTGATGTAAAATGTCTTTTTTTTTCCTCTCAAGTCTTTTAGGTTTTCTAATCTGTGCGGAAAAAGTTCACATTCAATTTATTCATTAGTCACAGAGCTAAGCATCAGCTTTTCCAAAAATAAATACACAGGGGACCTTTAAAAGATCCAGAAGGTCAACACTCAGCGCTGGTCTGAAGGTATTTCCACAATCCTCAGAGACTCTTCTAACCATCTCAATAAAAAATATTCCATCTGGTGAAAAATAGAAAAATATATATATATATATATATATATATATATATATATATATATATATATATTTTAAAGATTTCTTTTTTTGTCATTTTTAGGCCTTTATTTGACAGGACAGCTTAGACTGAAAGGGGAGAGAGAGGGGGAATGACATGCAGCAAAGGGTTGCAGGCCAGAATTGAACCCATGACCGCTGTGGCAAGGACCGAGCCTCTGTACATGGGGCGCACGCGCTACCAGGTGAGCTACCCAAGCACCCCAGAAAAATATTTTTAACCCATTTCTCAAGTTATAAATCAGAAGTTGTAAATATATATATAGTTTCGAACGAGGTCAGTAAGATCACTTCTTTCTAACTACACACCCCTGGACTTTTTACATTTTTTGTCTTCAGCCTCAATCAGCGCCGACTCATGTGACATCACTTGAGGTAATGTATCAGATTTTACACGCCACCTTCATAAGCCAGAAGGGGCTTTATACAACTTTTATTTACATGCAGTAGTACTCCCCAACACCTGTGAAGATACTTTGATGTGTAAAAATCAGATTGTTCAGGGCAATATAATAAATGTATTCATACTGGATAATGGCCAAAAAATGACATGAAATGTATGGAGTCAATCAAAGAAAACATGCACCAGATGCATTTCTCACCTGCACTGACGGGTTCCAGAACGATAGGTGCTGAGGCTGCTTCTCCAAGTTCATTTACCGCCTTCACGTATATTTCCATATCTGAGAAGAGAACAAAACCAGAGCGAGGGATGGTGTAACGGTGGACTCCTGGCAGTAGTTCGTAAGTGTGGTTCTCGTTTGAATCCCTGAAATGAGGAAATTGTAACGTGGGAAACGCAGTTGTGCAAACTCACAGACATATTTTGTAAATGACACATTACACATTGTTGACACCTAAGTGATGTTTGCTTTCTGGTAACTGATTCACTGTGTTACAGGAAGATAGAATTTACAGGCAGTATATATTACCATATCTTGATGTGGAGGGTGTACTTTGTGCGCAGGTGGGTCTCCTGTTGCCCAGGGTCCCAGCTACAGGTCAGGGTTTCAGGGGTGGTGAGGTTTGTCTGACAGCTGAGGTTTTGGGGTGCTTCTGGTGGATCTATAGAATAAATAAACAAAGAGGGTTTTTTATGGAGTTGTTAGAGGAGGTCCTATGGGACTAGGATCTCTGCATCACATGGGAATCAAGTGTGAATGAGTATCTATTGCAGTATCTATATATATATTTTTTAAAGATTATTTTTTTGCATTTTAGGCCTTTATTAGATAGGACAACTGAAGACAAGAAAGGGGGAGAGAGGGGGAATGACATGCAGTAAAAGGCAGGATGTTGGAATCGAATCCGCAGACTGAGCCTCTGTACATGGGGCGCACGCTCAACCAGGTGAGCTACCCAGGCTCCCGGGATATATGCAGTTTTTATTGCATTTTAAACTTTTTGTATTTGTATTATTAGTAAAGTGTGTGTACTGCAGATGGAAATAAGCATATAGCTAAATCTTTTACAAAGCATCTTTTCTTTTTGTATAAGATTAATCTTGTTGTACATGGTCGCTGACCTTAAATGTAATGAAACTAAACATCGGCTGAGTTTCTGCACTTTTTGTTATGTTTTCGAATCAAATGTGTTTTTGGGCAAAGGAAGTTAAGAAGTAGTCGAAATTAAAAAGTACTGATGTGATGCATCAATCTTCTGAGAGAATACAATGATACTTTGCTGTTTTTGCTGTGAACTTCTAAAACGTGTATCCATCAATACATCCATTAAAATGTGCCAGCTATCTTAGGGTGGACAAAAAAAAAAAATATACTTTTAAGTTAATTAAAGTGTTCAACATTAAGGTTTTACTTTCTATTGTTTAATGTTGAGCTGAACCAAACAAAGGAAAAGTTACCCTTGCTTAAATAAACTTAATTTACCAAGCTTTCACAGGTTTTTGTATTCCTGGTTTTCACTGATGGAACAGGAACAAGCAAGATATTTGATTATAAATGAACAAACATGCACAAGAAGTTTAAATCTTCCTTACATCCGGCTCTGATCTCCACTCCTCCTACTACTTGAACAGGAGAGGCCCTGACACAGCAGGTGAGGAACTCCCTGGTGTGATTGAAGCTCGGTATAACAACCTCCGAAAACCTGCCGCTCTCATTGGCCACCTGGCTGCCGGGGAGAGAGCGATCCCCAAGGCGCCACTCTATATGAACAGCTTGTCCAATGACCAGATGACAGCCGTCTCTGATGACACAGGTGGCTGTGACAGGTGACCCCAAAGGCACCACTGAGCTTGACGTCTGGACCTCTGCACACGGCTGTATGTCATCCTCTAACAATGAGAAAAGTAATTTAGATGTGCCATGTTGAAGGGAATCCTACTAGTAAATGCCCAGCTTTATATTTAGTTTTGGCAAAAGTCTCTGAGGCAGAGGAAGGAAAGGCGTAATAGCAATTGTCAATGTAACTGCTGGTTAGGTATTTCCATTTAGATTTGCTATTTCATTCTGAGAACAACACTCACCATTTCTCGCTCCATTCACGAATGCCACCAGCATGACAATCACTGACACCCATGTGGATATCATGATGCTAAAACCTGTTAGGCAGCCAAAATGAAATACATTATTCTTAAATTACAAACATTCATGCCCTATCAAAACGATATTTGAATTCCGTTCCTGAGGGAGGTATTGTGAGTGATCACGTCTGTCGCTTCAAAAGACATCGTCAACGGCGTGCTTCAAGTGTTTGGTATGGCAGGGTGATGTGAGCAAGGACGTGATCTCCATAATGCATAATACTTAATATATAAACAGACAGCTAGAGAACGCATCCGCTGTGTCCCAACACAATAGTAGAGAGAAACCTGCAGTGCTGCCTGCATAAGGTGTTTGCACAACAACCCATGCACTGACACATGACACACTCGTGAATATTAAAATCAACATTCACGACAGCTTGGGTCCACATTTATGTAAAATGATCACACAAAGGATGGGACATTCAAGCAGTTAGAAAATGAAATTGAAATTATGTGTACACTGTAAGAAATTATTCTGTGGTCATGTAGATTTGAATTAATGTATTAGGTAAAATATATTCAATATGATTGTGTTTTTGATTTTGAGGCAAATATTTAATTAAATTTCAAATAAAAATGTTTGGAATAAAATCCACCCATTGTAGTTAAATAAAACATAAGCATTATATTTATCTAATCCCAAATAGAGAGAATATTGAGTTAATTCAAATCAATGTTATCAGGCAAATTTTAATTGAAAAGCACTTCCTGTCAACCTAGCTAGCTAGCAGCTATAATGTTACCCAGCATGCCGTTCGGCTGTGTAAATTTGTAGGCTAAATGTAAAATTATTAGTGTTAGAAATTGTTAAAGTCACAAATAGTTGTGTGCTATGGTGTTTTATCCTGTTAATGAGAGTTAGTTGTGGGTTATTAATTGTCGTTATAAATTTACAACCATGAGTGAGAAGGGTTTGAAGTTAACAGGAATCCCGTTCTGAAGTCACTTGCAGATCAATTCGGCCGTATCCTTCTCTGCGGCATTGCACCGGTATTACGGTATATGAAAAATTCATATCATATGGGAAATTAATATCGGTATACTGCCCAGCACTACTACAATGAGTCGAAAGCATAAAAGGGAATTGTGAATAATTTTATTTGAGTATTTGTTAAGTTCTGTACTTTCTGGGCCATAGACTAGTTATTCCTAAGAAAGAATATTTATATTTAATTCATTGCATTGATTCAATTCAAATCGATGTGCAGATTAATGTAGATGATTATTACTCAATTATATCATTGATATGTAGAATTAAATTAATTTTGATTAATACTATTTACACATTAGGGAGTTTATCTTTTTCAAATCAACTCAATATTTTTGTTTAGGTTATAATTAATTCTGTCTTGTTTTCTATTTGAATATACTCATATTAAATGGATAACTATTAAGTGTCTCATTTAATTAATATTTACTCAATACCAAACCATGTGAAATTTAATTAATAATATTGCTTGTAATCTGCTGCCTCATTTTTATTGAGTAGATATGGTGTATCTTTTCTTACAGTGTAGACAGAATAAATAAGGTATGCTAAATCTCTCCTCGTATACCATTCTATAAGAAGGATAAAACTCCTCAGAGCAGACAGGGAGATTGTAATAGCCGGTTGTTAGAAGGTAACAGAAGGCCTTGTTGGGCATGCGCTCCGTAGCTGATTGGTCACGTATAATGAACAGAAGATAGGAGCTTGTAAGCTAAGCAGATGGGAGCAATTATCCAGCATATTGTACTGATATTAATTCAACAACCTGCTTCTTAAATTTGAGAGTCAGTTGGGACCTCACATTTACTGTACAAGCACAGGTGTTGTGAAGTTGAAAGTCATTTTGAGGACTGTGTTTTTGAAATACTCACCATAACATAACCATGAAACGTTAAAATTCAACTGAACTCGGTTGCCGGCTCACAAAGCAACACCCGCGAGGCCCAGACATACCTTCACAGCATTTCTGTGTGTCTGTGTGGGAGGAAAGACAAAGCAGTTACTAATGTGGAATAATGCTGAAACAATTTGTTTAATTGAGTGTATAAATGTGTTGGCTGATTGACAGAAAGCTGACAAATTGTTTTTTGTAATATATATATTCACATAGGCACATGTGGTTTATCATGTGTGAAACAGCTGTTCGTGTGATAAACCAAATGTGGTTTTTAGACATTTCACAACTTATTTCACAATATATTTCAAGTATGAAAACATGATTTTTTCCCCCTGTAAGGTAAACAAATTGTTTCAGTGATTTATCAAGCACAAAACCACTACATTGTTGCTGATTCCTGCCTCTCAAATGTGAGGATTTATTTAAAGATGCCACTTATGGCTCTAAGAAATTGTGATTTCTGAAATGTTCTGACATTTTTATGGACAAAATGGTTAAAAAAATAATCATCACATTACTCAAATATGAAAATAATCTTGAGTTGCAGCTGATTAACAGGATAGCTGGTAAATGTGTCACAGCCAACATTTCAAATGCTACTTCATGTATAGAATCAGGGACATTGAAATACATCTTTTAACTTATAATTTTAAACTTCCTCTTATAGTGTAGTGAATCAAACTTGCGATTCATTATTTAGTGGTTCCAATAATTCTTACTGATAACAGTACTCGTATGTTACCAGGAGCTCAGCAGGGAGGAAAGCTCTCATGTGTTATCTGACAGTGGGGCAGATGCCCCTTATTGATTTCGCCACCACAGATGAATTTCACACACGCACACGCAAACGCACACACGCCAAACGCATGCATGCAGGCAGGCACGCATGCAGGCATGCACAGGAACACACAAAGACACATACACACACACTAAGTGAGACAACAGCATTGAGAAACTTCCTGTGGTCGTGTAACACTGTGTCTTGGTCTCTCTGACGGATTCTGAAGTCCATTGTTCCTCAGGCCAATACATGTTTATTGTCAACATACTTTCGAGTATACTGTATCTAGTACAACTCTATACCTCAGAAATGTTATGTCTAGACTGTCAAATTAGACAAGGATGTATTACTTTAATAATTTGGAACTATCACTCAAACTCAAAGTCAGATCACTGCTCTTAGCCCACAATAACATGCTACTTGGTGAAATCTGCGTTAAAGCGGTGTGAGAGAATTGGAATTTCTCCCTGTTTCTTATCAGCCATGTGCATAAAGGCCTCCATTTGTCCTTGCTTCCCTTTTTGGAATTCCTGCTTACTACTAATAGGTACTTGCCTGTGGCTCTGACAAAAGGCAATCAAGATGGAGAGGGAGGGAGAGAGAGGGAAAGAGGAGAGATGCTATTACATTTGGAGTGTATTTTGTCAACAAGCACAATTTCATACAAGACAGTGTAAAATACAACCGGCTATTTTTAAGGTGTGTTGGCCAATTTTGTTCCCTAATGTATCGCTGAAAATATGTTATCTGGATTCATTTTTGTTTCTCAGTGAGTCATATCACTATGTGTAAAGGTACATTTCGCTATAGCCACCATATGTTTCCTTTCCCGTTGCTGTTGGGGGTTACTTTCAGGATTTGGCAATATCCTTGACTCAGAGTGCAATAACAAATTTGCCACAATTTCCCCTTTTTTCTCACACTAAGTATTGTACTCTAAATAAGGAATGTAATGTGTTAAAGTAATCTTTTGTGTATTTTGTAAATAGAACATCTCCTTTAAGCTCAAACATAGTGAACATTTTGTGTCTGCAGTTGTAAAAGTCCAAAAAGATAAAAAGGAGGAAAGCAATCTGTTTCGCATCCTCTTTCTTTAATGGATGACCAGAACATAAATATGTTTACCAAAGCTTAAAATGTTACTTCCATAGCGACACTGTTGCCATTTTGACAAAACAGCTACGATCCTATCTTAAAACTCTTTTATAAGTTTTAAACGTTTCAAACATTAAACTTCAAGTATATTTACTTTAAAGGCATTATCTTATCTTAGAATTCCTCTTTAAATCCTAAACATTTGAAGATCAGCTATCTGTAGTATTTCATGTTTGTTAAAAATGAACTGGCATTATTAGACAGGAAACTACAAAGGATAATAAATGGCACAAGTAGAATACAGAGCGACCAAAATAAATCAATCAGATGAAGCAAGAGTTTTCAATGAAATTAAGTTGAGCGGTCTGTAAATTGGATCAGGATGCAACTCTCCAGCCTGAACCCGTGTCATTCAGAAACAAGTTTTGGGAAGTTTCCCTTTTCAATCTGGCACAAGTATCAAAATGAAAGGAGCAACAAATCGCTTGATGTGAAGATAAAGGAGAGCCATCAGAGAGGCTTGCCACTTACCACACAGCAGCTGCAGCAGACCCAGAAAGACGAAAGGCTCTCATCAGCCCTGATAGCACCAGATGAAACAGTGTGGCTCAAAGCAGCTCAGACTAGAGGACATATGTGTGTGTTAGCCAAGCAGCAGCAGCAGCAACATCCTTGTTTTGAATTTTGTGAAACTTCACTGTTTTCCAGGAAGAAACACATGACTGATGGGGCCCAGTTGTGGGAAGAAAAAGTGGCCTGTTTAGTCAGGGCTTTCTTCTTTCTTTTCAACGAAAATTGTTGAATAGTTCAACTAAAATTAATCAAATCTGGAACAAATTCAATAATTCTTTACAGGGGATATTGCACGTTTATATTCATTATGTCGTTGCTATAAGTCAACTTTTACGTCTGTCTGTGGGTTTTACAAATATTTAAACAGTGACAAGGCGATTCCGTCTGGGGGAAATAGCTCAACAAAATGTTTCCAAATTGGCCTTTTTTTTCATTTCCTGAAAAACAACGGTTTCGGACATACAAGGTTTTCACCCAACAGCAACGATATTGTCTTTGTGATTGCGGATGCACTAATAAGAACAAGTCATTACACTTCAATTTGAAACAATTAAAGGTCAATCTCTTTTAAAGGTCCCATGGCATGAACATTTCAATTTATTAGTTTTTTTTAACATTAATATGTGTTCCCCCAGCCTGCCTATAGTCCCCCAGTGGCTAGAAATGGCGATAGGTGTAAACCGAGCCCTGGGTATCCTGCTCTGCCTTTGAGAAAATGAAAGCTCAGATGGGCCTATCTGGAATCTTCTCCTTATGAGGTCATAAGGAGCAAGGTTACCTCCCCTTTCTCTGCTTTGCCCGCCCAGAGAATTTGGCCCACCCATGAGAAAGAGAGAGACATCATGGCTTTCAAACGAGCAAAGTGGCAGTTGGTCAAGGCTACACCCCCACCCTCCACCTTGTCCCCCCTCTCTCCTCCTCAATAGCATTTAAAGCTACAGACACAGAAATTGCACATTCTAAGGAAAGCTCATTTTAGAAGTGGTTCTAGTGGCTGTAATTCTGCACCAAGGCTGAATTTCGGGAAAGAGACTTAAGATATAGTATTAGGGGACCACTAAGGCCTATATAAAAGCATCCAAAAAGCAGCATGTCATGGGACCTTTAACTTTACTTGATGGTGTTAATATAGCGGCTGTCAAAGGCCCTTCAATAAGACCCCAAGGAGCCGTGTTGAAGAATGCAATAAGTCTAGTTAGTAAGTCTAAGAAGTAGCAGATCTGCTGTATCACCGAGGCTGCCTCAAAACGCAGTCCTCTCCCTCTGTGAGCCTGTCCATTTGTCCTTTGTCAGCATGGTAATAGAACAAGCTCTTAAATAGGATTGTAAACTGTGCCTTGACCCTCCCCCCCCCTCGCCCCCCCCCCCAAGGGCACATGAAACTACTTGCCATATCACGTTTATTAGCTTATTAAATTGTAAAATGATTCTCTGGCGGAGGCCTCATTTCAAATGATGCGCGAGGCGCGGCAGTGAGCTCACCCACTCAACTTTTAATCTAGCAGCTGCATCCCTGCTCGGTCACTTCGGCGCTCTCAAAAAACAGAATGGTAGCTAACTGTTCATCAAGGGGCCGCTGGAGGAGGAATTAAATGCACACAGCGGTAGGTTTGTGAATAGGAATCAACAGTGGAAAAGAAAAGCAGGCACTAATTAACAATACATTAACTGGTTATCACGCGTTGACATAATTTGCTTGGTCTTTTTTCCTAATCAGCAGTAATGAACAAAGTGCTCTCCATCCACTGGGTATAACATGATCCGTTTCAGTGAGCAGTAAAATTAGCTGAGGGCCCCGAAGCTTAGTTGAACTGATGAAGCTTTGCTAGGTTTGATTACAGTTCTTGTACTCTACTTAATAGAATGCTGTCTCCTCTTTAGATTCTTATTCACATTAGAATGTGACTAACCCCAAATTAGTCACTGCTGGGAATATCCTCTCATATCTATCTACTATTATACAGAGAATTACAGTTGTTAACTGCAATCACAACTGCTGTAATCATGGCTCCTGCTAATCATGGATGCTTGTATTCAAATGTAAAAATATTTAAAGCCTTCTTTTGAAACAATGCCAACCTACTACTCCACTCAACCCCATACATCAAAATCTATATACTGTACCCAAGGTTTAATAGTAAAGAGAATTACAGATTATTTTTCTAACAAGTCCTGAAAGTCAGATCAGCCCTATAACCTCAGATGTATTTATGTGCCGTTAGATACTCTGCCTCACAGCTGAAATGTTTGACACCAGACCTGCTAGAACTGCAAAGTGTTTAATTTTGAGTACTTTAGTGTGTTATAAGGTAATGACCCTTGTTGCAAATATTGGGCCACATAGATCAACACATTTTAAACTTAGAAAAATATAAATTGCACAATGGCAAGTTTAGATTAGGTTGTTCGTAAATGTGTCTCACTCATGTTTAAAAAGGGTAAACTTATAACAAGTGTGTGCAAGTGCTAACCTGCTAGCTACAAAGAAAGGGGGGGAATTAAAAATATGCACATGAAATATCAACTATTATATTTTCTTGGTAATTATATTTACACTATGAACATGTTTTCATTTATTTTATCACCCTGTAACGAAATTATCCGATGAATGAACTAAAGCTATATGCTAACATCAACATGCTAACAATGACAATGACATGCTGATGTTAAGCATAGTTTTTGCCATGCTCACCATCTTTGTTGCATGCTAACATTTACCGACTAGCGCTAAACACAAACAACAGCTGAGGCTGATGGGAAGATCATTCGTTTTGCAGGTATTTCATCATAAACCAAAGTAATATAACCAAATTAAAACCTACCTGATGGTGGTGAGGAAACTTTGAAGATCCTTTCCATTCATGGGACAAACAGGTGTTTTTCATTTAATCAACCTGACTGGGCCTCATTTTAGAATTGTTTGGGTGTGTACAGAACATAGAAATGAAATGAATAGAAAGGACGTTTGCTGAGTGAGGCGTAGGGACAGTTAGACCCAGCCTGCTTTTCGGCTAATTTTCTGTAACCAACACAGCATAAAAAAGCCCAGCGAAACCAGCAAGACAGCCAGCTAACCAGCAACTGGCTAGTTAGCTAGCTTGCCAACTCTGCCATGCCCCATGCCACATGGGTCACAGAAACGAGACGAACAAAGTTGTCACTCATCGGGCGATAGCAACGTGCTTTGTGTGGATGAAGCATTACGTTGTTAAATTTGACTAATTTAGCGGCTGTCTCTCTGCCTCGTAATGTTAATACTCCACTGCTCATTTAACCGTTACTACAAAACCTTGCCTCCATTAATACGGAATAAAAATGGCTGCCGCTCTGACCATTCTGCTACAATGATTTGAATGGGAATTGCCTTTCTATCCATTTCATTTCTATAGTATGGACTGCACTTAATTCACAGACTTTCTTGTTAACGTAGTTTAGAGCAGGACAGGGCGTGTGGGTATGCAGCGCCTTAAAGGCATGACAAAAGTTATTATTTATTATTATAAAGTTATTATAATTATTTTTTTCTGAGACATGAATATCTCCATGTCCATCTGCTGGTGGCAACAGAGGAAAAGCCGTGGGATTACCAGGGAAATTCGTTGGAGTTCATTCTCTGGCTTCTGGAAGCCATGGACATCTAGACCAAAATTCATGGAAATCCATCCAATAGTCGTGATATTTAGCTGAAAACCAAAAATTTCAACCTCATTGTGACCGACTGACATAATGTATACACTTTTGAAACTGAAACTGTATTCTGCAGCGAAGGCTCAGATATGTTCTGTACTAGCTGCCCACATTATCAAAACTCCCAGATGGAGCGACCATATGTCCTGAAAAAGCGAGCGTGTGCAAGGTGCATGTTCCTATCATCACTGCTATAATCACGTGTGTATGGATGCTGTTTGTATATGTGCTGAACAAAGTGTCCTTCCTAATGCATTTAATTCACAAAAAAGAAACATACTTATCGTAATGTGTGTGTGTCAATTAAACAGGTTAGATACATGGATAGATCATGGGGCTGGACAATATATCGATATTGTGATATGAGACTGGATGTTGTCATAGATTTTGGATATCGTAATATCGTGATATCGTGATGGCTGGATTACAGTAAAGTGAAAGTAATTTTTTGAACTTATCAGACTTTTTTATTATTGCAAGGTGGAGGGTGGGGGTGTGGCCTTGACCAACTGCCACTTTGCTTGTTTGCAAGCCATGATGTCTCTCTCTTTCTCATGGGTGGGTCAAATTCTCTGGGCGGGCAAAGCGGGCAAAGAAAGGGGAGGTAACCTTGCTCCTTATGACCTCATAAGGAGCAGATTCAAGATCGGCCCATCTGAGCTTTCCTTTTTCTCAAAGGCAGAGCAGGATACCCAGAGCTTAGTTTACATCTATCGCCATTTCTAGCCACTGGGGGACCATAGGCAGGCTGTGGGAACTCATATTAATGTTAAAAAACCTCATAAAGTGAAATTTCCGTGCCATGGGACCTTTAATGATTATTTATCAAAAATGTCATCGTGTAAATATTTTTTTGTAAGCACCAATTGTCAACCGTACAATATCACCGCAATATCGATATTGAGGTATTTGGTCAACAATATCGTGATATTAGATTTTTTCCATATTGCTTAGCTCTAATAGATCATGGTACATAGCATACACGATTGATTTACTTTATTCTTTATTTCAGACCCAGGGGGATCCATATCACAATAAAAAACACACAGCGGAAAATATAAATAGAAAAAATAAAATAAAATATAAAAATACAAAGCCTTCCACAATGTTCAGTGTCTAACATACAGACATGTTTGCCAATGGTTCCACAGTCTGGAAGAAAATTTGACAGAACTGTAATTTCATAATAACCACAATTATTTGTCATATTCAACATTAACACGAGATTGTCCTTAATGTGTCTACTACATACCCCTGAATTGTTGTACTTGGTCGAGCGAGAGAGTGTGAGACACTGAAAGAAAGAGCGGGTAAGGGAGGGGGTCAGTCAAGCGCTGACTCACGCTCCTGCTCCTTACATGCACCTAATCCACTCCTATCTAGTACCTGTCACATGCTGGCTGCAAAATGGAATTGACTATTGATTTCCCCCTTACCACAGGTCAGTTGTGCTGGCAGGCTATAGTGGGCTCACAGAGAGCCTTGTGTGGGACAACAAGAGGAGAGGAACACCAGGAGGAAACACACACACACACACACACACACACACACACACACACACACACACACACACACACACACACACACACACACACATAACAAAACTCACACAAACACATGAGCACAAATACACGTTATTAGCCACCACTCTCTGGGATTGCATAGAGGAAGAGGCAGCAAAGGTTGCTTTAAAAGAGGTGTGTGTTACGACACGTGTAGCGTAACACACTCAGGACATGGCAGAACTTTGATTAAACTGTGGTGAGATTTGTTTTGTGAGGCCAAAAAAATTGGAATTTGAAAAATAAAAGCAACGTGTACTTTTACCCACCCTTCATCACATGTTATTGTGATTTTGGACATATGGGCAGAATAAGAGAACAGCTATTTTAATCATTTATTGACCCTTCGCCCTTTTATCTCTGGACCCCTTTCCCTTCCCAACCCCCAGGCTGGGAACCATTGAAATAGAAGACTATTAAAAACGTTGTGTAAGGATTGCACGGAAAAGCTCGTTAAAACAGCACATCCCTCTGCTTCTAAACAAAACAAAAAGTACACTGTATTGATCTGGAGATAATTAATATGACATAAAAGGTATATGTTGATGTCGTATACGACCCCAGAGTTAAAGGATTGTTTTTATTAAGCCTCTACTTTGGTAGTTAACTGTGGTGGTCGACATTTAGTCAGTTTTTGAGAAAACGCTTGTTAAACTTTGCAGCCTAAATGTGCATGAAATGTAAATGCTCCACTGACTACTAAGTTGAGTGGCACGACTTCCTCTCTAGGATCTATAAACTTTTACTGTGTGTTGGTCTGTGGACAATGATCCGGCTGACATTAAAACTAAACTGGTCTGTGGATCGTTTTGTTGAATTCTGATGGGGATGCCAGCACACAGGGAGTACCAGCATGTGAAGATTACTTAAAACTTAATTCAACGATAAACTGAAACAACAAACAGGAACCAGAGGGCTGTGAGTGTGGGCAGTATTTGTTATCTGCAGTGTTATATTATTAACTGCTGCTCATTTTTAGATGTGCCCAGTATATCTGCTAACAATAACTATTTTGGGGCTTAAATTGTTCCAATTACCCTTTTTTTAACTGCACAAAAGTAGCCATTGCTCAGGGTTGTGAAGGAATAAGCAATGCCTCAACGTTAGCTCATTTTCTAGGTAAGCATGTATTTTCTGTAGGCAGACATGATAAAGATCATAAACATACAGCCAAAATAGTATACACACTCTCACTTCCCATCTAGCCTAGTCTGGTTCACAGAAGAAAAAAACCTCATAAAAATTGATAGTGGTAGGCCGTAAGGAACAGACGTTGTGAGCATATTAATTTTTTAATAGTGCACATAATTACAGAGTGTGTACAGTAGAAAATGTGTGAAATATAAAGCCCTGCAATAAATAAAACCTTTTCAATATTTATTGATGTCTTAGGGCCTTACCACCTCACAATATAATACCAAATAGGTATTATTAGGTGGTGGTAATTTACTAGAATAAGTAACAGAATAGCAGTGCAACACCACAAAATACAGCCTAAAAAATGACAGAGTAATATTAAAACCACTGCAGGTCCTCCTAAACATCATAGTAAAACTGTTGTGTGGTTTGAGTTTCGAATTGCATTACATTCTATAGATATACATGTTACTCTGTCCACCCTGTGCACATTAATTCATCTGTTTTTCTCCAATTAAACTGACACTAACATGGACAAACTGCCAATCCCTTTGTTCATGTATCTATTTTCTAGGCCAATCTGCTCTCCATTTCAGATTTGTTGTCGACCATCTTATCTTTGTAGGCCAAGTTGAGTTAAACTGTATTGCAAGGGAGAGGTTCTGATATAAAGAGATGTCAGACTTATTAATAAGTCACTTTCTGTTAATAAACCTCTCCTAGGTCCTCCCGATGATGTGACATTAGCTGCTAGTCTAGGTTTAGGTCTAGGTTCATCTTAGGTTGCTACATCCCACATGTTTATACAGGAGTTGATTCTCTTACCTGCTGATTCTACAAGGGGTCATTAAGTCATTGATTGAGGGTAAGGAGGCGAAAAACTGCGGGGTGTCTTAGGAAGTGTATGTGTGTAGAAAACCTGGGCTTGAAGGGTAGCCATTTTTCCCCATTCACTTTGTGGTTCATGTGATACTCTAAGATCCAAATAATTCATGGAAGATGCTTCTTGGTTTTGAATTTAGCCTGCCATCACCAAATGTGTGGTGTCCAGGTGGGCTTCAAACTAGCTGCCTGTAGCTGCTGCTGAACTGTCTTTTTTTTTCTGCCAAACCTGACATTCTGTATGATGTGTAGCCACTCTTCACTGCCTTCCTTCCTGCTCCCCATAAACAGTTGATTGCTTTACTTTGTTCTGTCACTCATTTCCTAATACATGTTCCAAATGAGTGCTCATAACCCGACTCTTTCTGGCTCCTGATTGATTGATTTATGGGTCAATCAATGAATAACCTAACCTGCCTACCATTCCACACACTCAACATGTCTTTCAGTGAGGAATAAAAGCAAGGGGTTGATATATGAAGCTTTTCTTCAATTAGTCTTGTCTAGAAAATCCAACTGTACAAGGATGAATATATACATGGTAGTTCTTTATAGGCGGCTATAGTGTTCATAAAAATCACGTGATGAAAATCACAATGAAACTATGTCTAAACTGCATTATATGCTTATTGCCCTAAGATTATGTTAAAAACATTTTATAACTCTGGGGTTGCATCTGCAATCTTTTATGCAGGAGTCTGCTGGGGAGCTGGGAGCACAGAGAGAGAGACAGAAAAAGGCTAAACAGACTGGCGAAGAGGGCTAGCTCTGTTCTGCCCTCTGGACACCATGGGGGAAAGAGGATGTTAGCCAGGCTGGCATCAATCATGGGCAACACCTCTCACTTCCTGCATGAGACTGAGTTCTCGGAGCAGTTCCTTCAGCAGCAGCCTGCTGCACCCTCAGTGCAAGAAGGAGCGCTACCGCAGGTCCTTCATTCCAGCAGCAGTCAGACTCTTTAATGCAACATCATAATGTAGCACTGCTAGCCATTTCTGCAATATGAGCCATCACTGAACAATATCCTGCACTATGCACATGTATTTATCACTCTTTGTTACCTCCAATTGTGCAAGACGTCATTTCTATTCATCTGTAGATATATACACACCGTTTCTATAAGTTTTTTTTTTATGTAAATAGTTTTATTACTATTACAACTATTTCTACCATTTATATTTCCTCTACTTTATGTATATTTTTTCTCCAATGTCTACTTAATGTGTATTTGTGTTATTCTGATGCGTGTACATTTTTTCCTTTTAAGCTGCTGTAGCACAGGAATTTCCCCAGTGTGGGATTAATGAAGTCTCTTATCATAATTTTAACTATATTAGCCTTCATATTATTACCATTAGCATCATGTGTAGCTTATTTTTTGTTTTTGTAATTACATATTATACTTAGTATAATAACGTGTACAGCTTATCCTTGCATTTTTTGTCCCCCAGTGACCAATGGTGTTTCAAATTGAAATATTCAATATTTGCTGACAGTTACCCAAATTCCAAATTGAGGCTGCATTTTGCGTGCCATCATGAAACACCAAAGTTATTTGAATACATTAGCATAACCACTAGTACTTGCAAACAACAGATTGTAAACCAATTAAGGGATTTGTCAAAAAAACTGACCTTCTGCTAAGCAGCACCAATGCTCAACAATGTGAGCCAAAAGGATATATACCCATTAGAACCAACAGATGGCACTCTGGTAACATCCAGACCTCAGTGAGACATGAGGAGGGGAAAAAAAAAGAATAAAAAAAAAAAAAAGCAGAGAGGCACTGAGAAATATAACAATTAGCAATTTTATATTCAAGAGACAATGGACACGTTTCAGAGCTACAGGTGAGGAAGCAACAATACAGGAGCTTGTACGCCAATAAGATGGACATTGCTTCTTTCAGTAAAAGGTTAAGAAAAAATGCTTGCCTGTTAACTTTCAGAACGCTTCACAGGGACACTATTCGACGACACAGCCAAGCTATACGTCAGAATCTTTCGCTCACTGACTTCTAACTAAACCTGATATAGCTTTCCGTCACAAATCTTGGAACAGGGTTACCTTGAAAAGATGGTTTGACACCGAGGGGTCTGTGCAGGGGCTAAGGGAACCTAATACTTTTCGGTCTACCGACAGGATTTTGGCTTCTCATCGCTCGGACGTGGCCTTCATTGGTGATGCCAGATGAACCCAGGGCAGGAACTTCTCTGCAGGCCATATCCAGTTAGACCCCTCCGGTAAGCGATCATGACCCCTGCTTTGGGGTAGCCCACTCAGAAATATGCCACGTCCATTTGGGACCGACTCATCAACACCAAAGTCATGCTCATTGTGGACAAATGAGAACGGGTTTCTCCGACCTTTAGGAGGCCAATTCACAAGCTCAGGCTGGCCTGGGGCTTCAGCCTGAGTTGGAGGGGCAACATGCTTGACCTCCTCAAAATTGGGCTTGCGGTTAATAACTGACCATCCTCTGATAAGGCTAAGCACTTGGTTGGTGGTATATTCACTTTGAACCGGATTGGAAGTGCGATGCCAACTCCTGGGGTGAGCTCGTGTATGTGTTCGGTCATAGAGGGATCTTACTTCTGGTTGACTTTGTCTGTAGGAGGCCATGTTTGATTCAGTCTCATCCAATTGTGGATAATTGTTGTTGTAAGGTTGAGGTCTGAACGGCAACCTGCTGGGGGGCATCCCATAGTGAGCTGGTCCATAGAGACCCGGGGCTCCATGGACTCCAGGATAATCCAAACCCAGGGCAGCTACTCGGGCTACAGCAGAACAACACGCAGGAGTGTTAAACTGTATTTATTATCTGTGTGCCGTTTAATTGTTGTTTCAAATGTCAAATACACCCGCTAATGGGTAATTATAAGAATGTAGTAACATCATTCAAAGCACACTACATACCTCTGGCTGTTTTAGCACAATACACACCTCCAGCTGACACAGGGTGAAGCACAATGGCGCTGCAAAAGACAACTAACACTGTAAGACAAGCAGCTATGACTTTTGTTTTTAACCACAGGAAACATTCAGTTTTAAAATACCTGAGAAAAACCACCACTGGCACACACATCCCTGCAGTCATGTCAGCACAAACTTCCTGGCAATGCAATTACTGAACACACTTGCCACTCTTGAATCCTCTTGCAGCCACTCTGACAGCCCAAAACCTCACCCTGGCTTGATTTACTAATTGCAGACAGCTGGTTGTCATAGAGACCAAAACTCAACCACTGAATCCAGTCAGCCACTGGCAAATTGCTTCATTACAGGCAATTATTTAAAATGCTTGCTCGCAGCCGAATTGGACAAAAGAAGACATTTGTTGCAATTTTTTTCATTTTTAGTGAAACACACATTTAAAACATGGCAGTGTGAGCCAAGCAAACATGTATGCTTCAGTGCAGTTTATAATCTCTTATTAATTCCCAACAGCAAAGGAAAAGTAAAAAACAAAAGTGTAAATTAGTGCTAGAAGAATCTTTAAATGTAATTTGAATCTGATCTGTTTCCCTAGCATAATTAACAACATCACCTCAGAACTTTAAATTACCTGAACAGGTAGCTAATTACAATTTCTAATTCACTAGACCTAAAACCCTGATAATGATAAACAATTTCCGCATGATTGCCATAACCACCACAGATTTAAAATTATCTCATTAATCTTGACCTCTTTTATTAAACGGTTCAAGGAATACAGAAAGCATTGGGAAGCATAGACACGGCAGTAACAGTATGTGTTTATTAATTTGTTAATCATAAACATGTACAATTCAAGAATAATTGTTAAAAAAAAGTACAAATAATCATTTTACTTTAAAAAAAGAGAGGGACAGAGCTTGGATTCTTGCAGCTGTGTATGCCTGAGCCGACAATGAAGCAGCTGAGAGCAGTGGAAGCATTTAATAATTCACTCAAATTATTTCTGTCAGGACTGACAAGCTAAACGGGGGCTTGATTTAATTCTGTAATTGCACATTCACCTTTACCCTGAACCCACACTTTGGTAATTAATAGGCCCGAGCTTTATTTGAAGTGTGGCACGGCAAGTAATGGAATTTAAATTGCAGGTGATGTGAAACCAAAGATGTGAATGCCCGCTTGGCCAAGGAGCTCATGTTATTTTTCCACCACAGTGTCACCCTGCCAAAAAGTGGCACCAACCCTAAATCAACCTGCAGATCCAACTCCGAAGAACATATGACATATGTCTGTTGATTTAGGCTACATATACATCGCTACGTTTTGGTTTTGAGGGGGGTTTTGAGCCAAAAGCGATCTCCGTGCACAAGTGTTTTTAGCTCCAGTAGAAGAACTAATCTCCGTGTCGCCAAGGGTCTCCGTTTGCGGCCTTTGGGACTGCAACACAACCACGCAGATTCCAAACCAAAATGGGTCAGAACTTTTTTCAAATGTCTCTGGTTTAGGGCCTCTGAAATGCCAGAGCAGTAGGAATGCGAGGTGTAAACTTAGTGTAGGAACTACTCGCACATCCAAACAAATTCTACTGTGCAGGTGCGTTGGACAATAACATCAACTACGAAACAGAGGAAAGAATCCTGCACTCTGCTCTTGCTATAGCGTCACCTTTTCTTTAGAAAAACTAACGTTTCGGTCCCTCCGGACCTTCAAACTAACGTTTTGGTCCCTCTGGATCTTGCTAAACGTTAGTTTTTCTAAATAAAAGGTGATGCTATTAGCAAGAGCAGAGCGCGTTTTTTTTTTCCTTTGTTTTGTAGTTGAGGTGTAAACATAAGAAAAGATATAAATGTAAATGTAAAAATGTAAAACTGTGGTGGTGGTGGCAGTTGCGGTGGTGGCTTGTCCATCAGCAAAGTGTACTGTACTTTTTGCCTTGTGTTGGTTGACATTTCTAGGGACACTAAAGCAGACCGATATCCCATGTGGATGAGGTTGAATCGCTTGACACACAACCTTCGGAGGCAGGTGATGGTATATGAGGTCAGCAACAGAGGATCGGCGCTCCACCTCTCAACCTCAGGGTGACGACGAGCCCACTCGTTCAGCTTCCATCATCCCCTCTGGGCCTCATTTGTGATGAGCGGGAGGTGCACGGTGTCATTTCCACAAGATGTTGAGAAAAGACAGAGCTGCCACCCCGGACTGCCAAATGACCAGTGAACTCTGACAATGCAACGACACAATGTTCCGGTAATGACTGTTTCAATCAAAAGAAGGCATGTAGTGCACCGCCATTAGAATCATGATGAAACCAGTCACAATTTTTCGCACTTGTGTAAATATGTATCAAAACCAATTAGGCCTAATAATATACAGTCCTTAGAGGATTCCCATCACAGCACATAAGCACACAATCCAATTAAAAGTGTTTACTGTTTAGATTGAAATGCTCAGCGTTCCGCTCTTAAACCCAATCCGCATATCAGTAAACAGTATTTGCCAGAGTGTCTTTTCCAGTGGTTGTGTGTGGGCGTATGTGTGTGTGTGTGTGTACAAGTCGAGAGATAAAGAGTGAGAGTATATGTTTTTGTGCATTTGTTTTACGTGTTATTTCCAGGATTCCATCCTGAGGTTGCAGATGACAAGAGAACTGGTAGTCTGGAATTGCAGACATTTTATTTGCCATTTTAGGGTGCTTAACAGTGCTACAGAGAATTTTCTTGTAGACAAAAACATCTAAAAGGCAAAGTGCATGCATTTCCACAAAGCATTGTTTTTGTTTTCTCTTTGTTTTCTCTCAGGAGCACATATCCAAGACAATTTGGCCTCCGTAAATCTACATCCACATACATTTGTTATTTAAATTCATTATAACGTGCAAAATGATTGCAGGTGGGTACTCAGCTGTACATTGGTCCCGTCTACCATTAGGGTCCCTCAAACTGTTTAGGATCAAAAACCTGAATAACAGAGACATCATAGTTTTGAAAAACATTATTACCAGGTCAGTTTTGTTTCCCTCGTTACCTCTAGCAATCTCATGTGTCAGATGGATAAGAACACAGGTTTCTGGCAACCTTTGGTCCCATGGAAATTATCAATAATCAGATAAACACACTACATATGTATGTATATATATTTTCTTTTTTTTGTATTGCTGCTTCCACATTCTCCCTCTCAACACTGTGGACAAAAGATACTGAACTATTTGAGCTCTAGGGGCTCAGGCTGCCTCCAAAGCTCGAATATCAATCAGCAGAGGGAGCAAGGGAAAGGATATGGGCACTCACATGCATGCATGCATGCACGCACACACACACACACACACACACACACACACACACACACACACACACACACACACACACACACACACACACACACACACACACACACACACAAAGCAACAGTTTTTGTGAGAAAGAAATGGTCAAAATATACACTGAGTGAGAGTTCTACAAAGAAAATGATTGTGTACAGGAGGAAGCAAGCCATTTGTTTCCGCATTACTAAATTTGAAAGCCCTCCAATTCATCTCCTGTTCATACAACTTTCATTATAGAGGCTGCTCTGCACCAGTCATGCTGAGCCTGCGATTTCAGACTACAATTAATTTAGGCTTTTGGAGCCTGCCCTCCTCATCTTTTAACTATGCGCACAGACTGTTGCTTGCAATCTGTCCCTCTCTCCAGGCTTTCCATAACAAGAAGAAAAGAGACAACAAGATGCTGTAAGGCCTAAAGCATAATTGACAATGACGCCACTAGGATGGCTACTTTAAATTCCATACCAATTAGGAAAAAGAGCAATCAGCACATTTTGCTTGTGATATCTTAAACAAATGCCCCTCGTGGCTGGTTCCAGCATGCATGCAGTGGGGACTCACACTCACCTGTCAGGCCTCATTTGGATGTGGCGGATTCCACTTTGTACAGTGCTGTCCCAAACCATCTCCCCACGCTCGGCTCAGTGTCATGGATTAATTAGCTATGTCTGGTTCTAGGCCTAGAAGCCCAAGCAAGCTAGTCAAGAGAAAGAGGGAGTAATGATGAATAAACAGTGGTGTCTTCCTCACAGTGTTTTTGTCATCCAAGCAAAGGCAACCCTAATTCCCATGATTCCCAGCAGCAAATTCTGACAAGCTGAACTGTAGCAGCAAATCGTGTGTGCCAAATCCACATGCAACTCTCCTCTACGGTTTAGGTCTGTTGAGTTAATTATATGCAAGTCAATTTATAGTTTAAGCTGTATACTTTCTTCCATTGAAATTATAGGTGTATTTTACCAAGCCTTATTACCTGGACATTCTGCATGTTTCCCAAATACAAATACTGTATGTATTCAAGGTTTACTGTCTACATCCCTAGTTACTTTTCATGAGTCTGAGCCTCGTACTGCTTCAGAACTATAATGGCTCCCTCATTATTTTCACAACCACATTAATGAAAATAACAATAATAGCAAATAAGGCAGTGGTCATGGCAGCAGCGAGGTCATTTCAGTGCCCCTTCCTCAAATTAGTTTTACTTTCTCATTTCAGGATTTCAATTTATTTTCTTTTTCACTCTGTAGTTTTCTGAGCTACTGTATATTGCAGTATCTAATTTGAGCATCTGTCTTTACAGTGCTTTTAAATACATCTTTATCTAAGCAGTTGCTGTGGATTTTGAGATTTGTTTCAGTTTCAAAGACCCTGAGACCCAGAGTTTGTTTTATAGTCAAAATTGCCAGCTAAAATGAGGCATTTCCATCTGCAAATGACAATACATAACCAAACATAAAAACGTTACGTTTCTTATTCAATGCCAGCTACACTGATTGGTAGTGTAGTCGTGATTGAAATGGAGGATGTGTTTGGGAACCCGGGGCTACATGGTCCAGTACTTTAAACTGTTTCCATGTTCTCCATGTACCCATCCTAAGCTATTTGATCAGTGTGTTTGTGTGGGATGACAGATGGTGACGGGGTGTTTCTCCTCCACAAAACACATCAGTGATTAATACTGTAAGTGGTCATAGTGGTGTCATGTCTTGGCACTGAATTCATCAACTGCCATCCAAAAAACAATGTCATGATTATATCATGTGCCATCTGTGAAACTGAAATTAGGGTTCAGGCTAGGTTTAGGGATGTTTTGCAGGAGAGGCGATGAACTCCTGCAAGCGAATCAGCAGGGTGGACGTTACTTGGACCTTGATATAGCTTTGAATGCCCCACAACTGGAAAGCCAGGCGAGTCAATTGCTGGCTGTGACACCCTGTGAACCATCTAAATGTCTGTGGGTGGGTGTAGGGCCTGCTGGTAACGCCACTCTGATCCACTGCACATCTGGACATGCCCTGCAGTCATAGCCATGGTGTGTTACGGTGGTAACGTTTTACAGGCTTTTACAATACAGCTGCACCAAGTGAGGGAAGAGGGCAAGGGGGGGGGGGTAAAGAGAAAACTGACATAGACAGAGAGGTCTTGGGCTGTAATGGCTGATGCCGGAGATTACTGCCATGCCTTTATTCCTCCATCATCTCTATCTCACTGAAAACCTGACAAATATTTCTTTCACCGGCAAACAAAGACTGGAAAGTTGTTGTTTTTTGCTGTTGTTGAGATCTGCCTTGACGAAAGTGATCTGGTGGAAAAGTCAAGGTCAAGCACTGCTTCCATTGTCTCCTTTCTGGCCTACACACAAGGGGGGTGCCTTTAATGAAGGCGTGGAAGTTGGTCTTGGTGGTAATTAGCCTCTGCCTCGTTATTGAGAGAATGAGAGGTGGGCAGCAGTTGTAGAGGGCAACACATCGATTGAATTGATCGTATCAAGAGTGACGTGTGTAACAAGTAACAGCACTCTGAAATGTACCTCTGTCTTCACAATCATTTTTCAGGTATCACAGGCTTTGATACTGCAGGGGAAAACAAGCTTCACTGATTCACTTATTATACGGAATTAGATGTTTTCAACAGAGGGATTGCTATTTAGCATGTCTTCTGACTGAGAATGCTTAACATGGTTGCCATTGTTACAAAAATAGATATTCAAATTCTCCACTTGCTATCACAGCTTCAGTGCTTGTTTTCACAGAGCTGCTGTGTGGCAGGAAAAGAGGATGAGACGGTGGAGGGTGGAGAAGGGTGGAGGGATTTTTCAGCTGTACTCCATATGTTGTGTAATTTGGGGGCTTGCTGGTGTCTGTGTATGCTTGGCAGGTCTTGGTTCCTTTCCTCTGTTCATGGTGTCTGTGCAGCCGTCTCTGTCAGCAGCACCCACCTGCCCTTCTGCCTCTAGACCTGGCACGCTCGCCGTTTTGCTGCTTAACACCATGACAGGGAAATTAACTTGAAAACAGTTAATGAAATTATAGATGCCTTATTTCAGAAAATAATCTGTATGATAGTGAATCACGAGAGACAAATAATTATTTATTATTTGATTGTTTGAATTGAGCCATGAAGGGCACATATGATGTTTTTCAATTTCAAAGATCATTTTTGTAAGTCAAGAAAGTCTCAATTTGACTTAAAACTGTGGAAGTACAAGACTGTGAAAATACGTACTATGTTGTGGAACATAGCTAAGCTAGTGTGCAAGCAAGCTGAGTGGCAAGCAAGGTGACATATATTGTGCAAAACAAAATGTGTAGGTCACTGAGCGGTTTCACACAAATCTGAGCGGTACAATGACAAAAGACAAACTGTGACTTTCTTCAGTTGCAAAACTATCTTGTAAATTGACAAACATAATTTTTGTAATTCATGGCTCAATTCAAAAAGTATCAAATTGTCTCTCCCCATTCACTCCCGCACATATTTCTTTTATGAAATAAGGTCCCATGGGGTCCACCAGAAGAGGAGGGACTTCCTCTCTCCATGGTATTGTCGGATCCATGCTTGTCAGGTGGAGAAAAAAAAAGTACCAAAATCGATGCACGAGAACCAGCAATATCGTCTTTTCTATTCCACACATTCCTCTTTTTTGTTAAAATTAGCCATCTACGTTAACCATAATGCAACTAAAACTTCAACAATTCGGTCAGAGATTTGGGTGTGTTATAATTGTAGCAGCTAATGTTGCCTCAAGCTGCTGAGGAGTGGGTTACTCACGTCTTCTTTCCAACTCCACACCCACAGATTTTTATCATTTTTAAACTTATTGTTTTCAGCCCCAAACGATGCTGCCACAAGTGACATCACTTGAGGCACACAAGGCTTTGTACAACTTTTTCACACATTCAGTAATACTCCTCTGGATCAGTCGACTTTGATGTGCAAAATCAATTCCCCTTTAATTCTTCAACAAGAGAAATGTAAGGTAATCAAACATTTCTAAAACATTAACCACATATTAATCATGTATTGTAAAGAATAAGATCTAGTCAAGTTTTCCTTAAAAAATAGATGCATGGTAAGTGTCATATGCGACTAGTTTATTTTTATTACAAAAGTAGTCACATCCTCCCCAATGGTGCATTAAACAGATCTGTCGACCATCTGGAAGCTACCCCCTGAACTTTTCAGAGGAAGTTCAGTCCTCCGCACTGTAGGCTTCTGCACAGCAGTCAACAGTCATTTGGTTTTGCTGAATAAAACAGATTTTCAGTTTTTAATTGGCCAGCATCCTTGTGGTGAAAGGAGACAGTACTGCAAATACAGCGGAAATCTACTCCAGCAACAACCCCAGCTTCGTTGAGCAATGTCTTATTTGTGCTGACAGGAAATGTCAATGCTGTTGAAAGACTTGCACTAAAAGTTGCTCGGATGGACTGATATTCTTAAAAACAACAACAATAACATAACTAAGCATAAGCATAGACCAAATGTACGTATATCTGCTTATAGTGATAAGGATATATGTTTGACTTTTTGCCACCTCTGGCATGCAGCATAGCAGAGTTCAGCTCCACCCTAATCTATATTCGAAAGCGTTTCTCTTCCGAGATTGTTCAGGTGTCGCTGGAAATTCTGCCGGATGTCCCTCATTTTCGGCCGGATGGATGTCCGTTACCTTCCGCTTCCTTTGTGTTGGCATTCTAGAATCCGGTGGATTTCTGAGGACTATGGTTAACTGCTCCTCAGATCTCTGCAGGGTAAATCCAGACAGCTAGCTAGACTATGTGTCCAACCTGACTTTTCTGTTGCACGACTAAAACAACTTTTGAATGTACACGTTCCACCAAAACAAGTTCCTTCTCGAGGCTATTTTGCAGAGGCGCTGTCATTGAGTCCGGCAAGACGATTGAGCCAATATATGCCAATAATTCAGAGCACGTGTTCCTCCCATCCCGGAATGTTCAGTGTGTGGACTACCCAGACCTTCCTTTGCAGCGCTGTGGAGGAAGGTCTGGCAATGCAAACTAGCTCCACCCCCACCCTGGTATAATGTCTGCTGGCTGGGGAGATTCCCTCCAGGTGAGGCGGCAGGTGTAAGGCGTGCTCAGGAATGCTGGCCATCACTATGAGGTCATCTAAATGGAGAAAGACCCAATTCCATGATTCTTTAGAGACTCAAGGGCCTTCTACAATGATAAAACCCTTTCAGACCCTCTTTAACTTTATCTTCCTGCAGCTCCTAAAATGACTCATTTTATGAATGTTGGGTGATAGTGCTGATACCATAGGAGGAGCCGAGCAAATTTCAATATGCTGCTGTTAGAGTGGGCAAGCCTATGCAGCCTGTTCTAGACTGTGCTCATGGCGGTGTGCTTACAATGCATAACCTTTGGCTTCCTTTCAACATCATACTTGTTTACTGAAGCGTTTAATTGACTTGGTTTGAAATTCCATAAGCAAGACAAAGAAATATGATCTGTGAGACGGAAATTACACTTATACAATACATTATAGATGTAAAAAATAGAAAATAACAGATGTAAAACGTGCATGGCCACAGTCCCCCAATCAGACAACTGTGGAAAACAATAATGACATTAATTAAAGTCTAAATAGCCGAGTTATTAACAAGTTACTGTACTAAAATCCTCCCACATGGCACTGTCATTCGTTATCAGGTGTTTGTTGTGGTAAATTGCTTCAGCCTTAAAAAAAAAAAAAAGCACAAAACCACCTGACAGAAAAAAAGATTTCAAATCAGCACTTCAATATGACAACTTCTTCACCACAAGCTTGCTTTTGTATAAGCAAACAAAAGAGACTAGCTAGGGGTAAAAACAAAACAAAAGAAAGAACACCAAAGACAGAGAGCAGATCTTGATTGCTGAGCGAACACCTTATGTATGATGCCCTAAAGTGGAGGCTAGTCACAGCACCCACTTTGGCAGCCACTGTATGATAGAGGATTTCAAATTACCCCCACATTTACAAAAAAGGATGTCAATTGCTTTTCATCATTTAACAGATTGCAAGCTGCACAAGCAAAGCAAACCATATACTGGGTACTTTAAATGGACTGATATGTGCTGCATGTTATTCCTTCCTGAATTTAACAACCCATGAAAAGACTTCAGGAGGAACCTAAGTATAAGGTTTAAGTTTAGGGAGGTTTTGCTTTTCTGTCTCACCATCCTACCTTGAATATTTTTTTTTAGGTTTACCTTTTATCTACTTAATCATTGAGACATGGGGTCATTGGACATAAAAGATCAACATTTATTTTGAAAGGAAAAACAGAGCTAAAACCATCAAATCACCCACCTCATGCCACTAAACACAAAGTACAGCTGAGGATGATGGGAATCTCATTAGTTTTAACCAAAAAAAATAAATAAATGAATGGACAAGTTGACATTTTGACCTGATGATGGCACTAGATGAATGAATGACTGTATCAAATTTAATGGCAATCCATCCAAAAGTTGTTGAGATATTTCACTTAAAACCACAATTGTCTACCTCATGGTGGCGCTACACGGAAAGCCAGGTGTCTGTAGAAAACGTCACTGCAATCCATTCCAATAGTGGTTGAGATATTTTAGTCTGGACCATTGCCACCCTACAAATTGATTGTTCCTTTAAAATCAGTGCAAAAAAAAAAATCATTCTTTCTTTTGCAGAATTTCAATCCACATTCATCTTTCAAAGTGATAGAAGTTGCCACTGGAGATTTTACAGTTTTTATGTCACAATTCTGGGTTACAGACTGTGACAGCATGCCACACTTCACTTCAAGATGCTGTGTGCATTTGTGTTTCACAAATGAATAATAAACTCTAAGCAAACAAGTCAAGCAACTGTGGATCTGTGCGCCCAGAGAGTTCATCAGAGGAATGATGGAAAGGTGTTTAGCACACAGGCATTAGTATGCAAACACAGGAGTGTAGGTGTATGTGTGTGTGCGTTGCCTGCCAGCTGGAGAAGGGAGAACCAGTGACATTGGCTTCAAGTGGAGTTAATGCTGAATATTTCAGCTAGTCTTTTTGCACTGAAGAGGGGCGTTCCCTGGAGAGAGCCTGTGATGTGCTCTGATTCAGAATGGCGATACTTTCACATCAAGGTAAGTATGAGAAGCATTGATCTGAAAAGGAATCAATCTCACTTATGAAGTCCGTTAGTGTATTATTCATCAATTCATCTGTCAGTCTGTTTATCTTTATATATACTGTATATATATCCTGTTATCAAAGGCTTCTCCCTGTCACCAATTGAAATCATCTTGAATTTTTCATTCACTGTTGCCATTCTTGTTTGGTGACCCCACTTTAAAGCAGCTGTAATGCACAGATATGATAACCTTTGCTGAGGGTTCTAATTGTTAGGCAACAGCTAATTTAGGCAAAATTAGCTGTAACCTTTCTGAGCTCATAATAGTGGCTTTAAGATAATGATAATGAAAAATTACTTTTTGGCAAAAGGAAGGGATCATAAACATGTTCACTGGACACATACAATGACTGACCTGTAGGTTTCCAGGTCCTGATGATCCAGCATAATGGTCTGACTTGACTGTTATTATTGATTGATTGATGCCTTTTTTATGAACAAAAAGAAAAAAAATCTTTTAATATATTTTACCTAGAATGATTACACCTACATTCACAATTTGTTCCCTATATTTTTCACTACTGCTGTGGTAGTATTTAAAATCTTTTATATATTCCTCTCTACTTTCAAGTCATTTGACACTAAAAACTGTTGCAGTAAATCCCACTCATCTCACACTCCTAGCAGGTCCAAACCTAGAAAACCCTAATAATATGCAAATGCAATTTGACCCAGGTGTAATTACTATGCCACGCTGCATACACATTCATTAAGTCCTCCTTGCTTAAAGGGGCAATAACTAAGATATTTATTGTCTGATAGAATCAAATGACCATAATATATCTGCACGGCTGGTTCTTTGCCATCTGGTGATGTCTGGCTTTTAAACCTTATTTGTTTTGGAACAAAAACACCACTTCTGGCGCTCATGTTTTCATCTGCTCAATGATGCTGGGCTACAAATGAATGACCTGCATAGCAACACATGTTCTCAAACCATAAAAGAAAACTACATTATTTATTTGAGGGCAGTATTATTCTGAGGAGTATGTTTAACTTTGACCTATAGTACTATATATTTGTCTTGAATTCTAATTGTTGTAAGCTTTTTTCACTAGTTTATTATGAAAGTTAAATGAATGAAAAAGCATATGTGACATTAAGGTGGTTAAAGTTATACTTTTTGAATCAATATAACAAAAAAAGAAAAGAGGAGCCAGCAGTATACCTAGAACAGTGCCTAACAGTGCATAGCAGTGCCTACCTAACAGTGCTTAAACTGCACTGTAAATTTTATTCTTGTCTTTTATGTTTCTCTGTTTTTTTTGTTTTTTTTAATTCTTATACCACACTATTAATTTTATTCTTGACTTTGAATGATTTTAAATTGTTTTAAATTGTTTTCTGAATGCTCTTTCATGTTTTATGTAAAGCACTTTGAATTGCCTTGTTGCTGAAATGTGCTATATAAATAAAGCTGCCTGGCCTTGCCTTAATGATACACTTGAACAGCTGTTAGTCATACACATCTTACAAGTGGACTAAAATGAGAAATAAGCTCCAATTCAACAGAGGATTGTTATTTATTTATGTAGCATATTGTCACCTGCTGCACTATGCCTTGTGAGCAGCAACTCTTTCATGTGAGTGAATGCAAAGTAAAACATCGATTAAAAGAAAAGGCAGTTAGCCATCAAAGAGGAAAATGACTTTTCCTATGAATGAATAACATATCAGGATCAATTAATGCGCTGGTGTTTTAATTAACTCACAACAGATATGAAATAAACAAACTTGGTCCACCAGTATAAATATGATGCACACAGTCAAGCAATTTACCAAGCATGGCTGGAGAATGGATGTAGAATACAGTGAAGTGAGCTTAATCACATAAATATGACCTTTGTCTACATTTTTTTTTAAACTGGATTCATGTTAATGAATAGTAAAACATGTAACTTTCAATTTAGAGTATTAATTAACAATATTCTGTTTTTTTTTACTGAACAATAAACACATTTCTTAAAGGAGCAGATTGGTTAAAGGAGATTTTATGTCTTTATGCACCAAAATGTTTACTGATGCAAGTAGTTACAGTTAAGAGTTAACACAGTTAGGGAAGGAAAAACAGGGCACAAAGTAACTTTTAAATAGAAGAATGTGAAAATATGAATGCGCGGTTGATTATGTGTCACTTTAAGTAAGTGTAAAGAAACAATGGATGGAGTGTTTTCTCTTTAAATGGTGATTTTTAAAAAGTTTTTTTTGACTAGATATTTGTTGCTGAATACTTTTTAACCCTTTTTTTAACCTGTTTTTTTTTAATACCACACACAACAAAACAGAAAATAATGAGCCCTATGCATGAAGTTCAACCTGTCTTATTCTGGATCTTATCCTTGTTAGATTCATAGGAAAACTAAATCCTACATCAGTTTTAATGTACAACAATTGTTGCAGTTTGTTAGGTGAGAACTGCCATATGGTGCTCATTGCAAGTGAGACTATACATTTATTTAATTTTTTTTACCTTTATGCATGCCTAGTTCTAAACTGATACATCCTAATAAGACACAATCAAAATACAAGTTCTTGCACACTATGAAATCACACCTTAAAGTGTTGAGACACGAGCTGGCTGAGAGCGAACATTGTGACACTGCGGAAGCAGTCCTCCGTGTTTTCCCTCCTGATTCTGCCTCTGTGACACTAGGCAGTTTCCCAGTCAGAGTGGTAATGCGTCCAGGGCTCATGTTGCTGAGCTGATGCTCCCTCTGCCCACCTGCTCACAGTGTGCTCTCCAGAGGAAGGCCTCCCATCGACACTGTGCACGCACTTCCATGATTTATGAGCCATCTGTCGCGTCTGATGTTCCTGTCGCCTAAGACAGGATGTTCCCAGCTGGCGTTCTGCACCGCTCTGCGTGGGCACAACCTGGGTATGCCAAGGTCCACTGTAATTAAATTACACCAAGTGGGAACAGAGTGGTCCCCATAATGCAAAAAAAAAAAAAAAGTGGGTGTATGAAATAATATCTCTGTTTTATGTTAGCATGAATTTCATGTCTGGAGTGATACTTGCACAATGAGGGGTTAAATAAAGACTATCAAAACAACTTTTTTCTCTCTTGAATATGGAAGAAATTGGTGATTAAAACAAATGAAAAAAAAATGCCAAATAAAATTAACTAAAACGTATGTTACTAATAGTCGGACACAGAACTTGTTTGAGTTTCCCAGGTGTGTCCTCCTCCAGGAGGCAGAGAGACAAATCAGCAAGCACCACATGGCAGCTAAAGAAACACAGACTGGAGAACACCCCAGAGAAAAACAACCCAGTACTGAAACCTTTCTCAAACTGTTGTTGTTTTATCCTACAAAACTATTACTAAAATTTGTATTCATTTTGAGTGATGTAAGAAACAGCGGAAACCGGAATGGCTCATGTTTGTTAAGCTGTGATAGCTGCAACTGACAGCGTCCACGGTCAGCAATCCAAGGAAACAAGCACATTAAAATGTGCAATGGTCCCAGTCCTGTCCTGTGGCATCCCAGCTTGTCTTGTCCTGTCCTGCTCAGTGATGCAGTGTGTTTGACCTGTTGTTTACTTGTCTCGTCCTGTCATGTCCTGTCCTGTGCCCTGCTGCTGTGTGAATTAACCTGGCCTGATCTCTAACACGAGTGTTGCTTTATCTGCAATGGTGATGTATTGTCTGTATTACCATTTCCATGAAATTGAAAAAAAAAGCTCAGTTGTGGTGGATGTTGTGGGGAATTTGCACACGTTTTGGGACTGCCTAGAATTATGTGACTTTTGAGAGAGAGAGAGAAAAGAGAGAGAGAGAGAGAGAGAAAAAAAAAAAAAAAAAAAAAAAAAAAAAAAAAAAAAAAAAAAGGGTGGGGCTTAAAACAAACAAATGAAACCTAATTCTGTATCAATTCCAGACATATACAGTATGTTGGATAAAAATCAAATCTAATGTTAAGAGCCCATTTACTTATTGAATGGTTACCAAAGCATGATAATAATAATTCACCAACTCTAAAGCACCGTGAGGGTTTGACTTAATTATTTTGGGGGAAATAGTATAGTAGATACACCTAGCTAAAAATAATGCAGTCTAATACAACAGTCCTGGAATAAATCCTACCTTCATTAGGATTATACTGACAGATGTTTCTATTATGTTGTCCACTGCATTAATACCAATGAGAGTAGGTTAAATCAGTGGTTCCCAAACTTTTTAACGTAAAGGACCCCTGAAATGACACAAATTAGAACTTGGCCCCCCATTGGATAATATTTCGTCACAGGCCCCCCATCTGATAGGATTTTAGCTTTTAGATGTTTTACTACAGAGTACCAACCACATGACCAAAATACAGTAGTCATATATTATGTCTTTGTTCTACTTATGGATGGAATTATAGTGAAAATAAATGATTCCTCTTTTTTGCTGGGAATTACCCCTTTGGGTTCCCCAGGCACCATGGGAATTACTGAGCTAAATAACACACCTCTCTATATAATGCAATACAGTTTAACAGTACCACAAAAACTACATCCTCCAAAATTACCATATAGTTGAATCAACACAAGACACTGAACCCCGAGTTGACCCCGAGTTGCCCCCGATGCTGCGCCATCGGAGTGTAAATGTGTGTGAATGTTTATCTGATGAGCAGGTGGCACCTTGTACGGCAGCCTCGGCCACACTATATGAATGTGCAAATGGTGAGTGGTTCCTGTACTATGTTAAAGCGCTTTGAGTAGTCGTTAAGACTAGAAAAGCGCTGTATAAAAACAGACCATTTACATAAAACAGCTTCAACAAAAAACTAAACATGTTTTATTCACAAAAGGCAATTAAAAAAAAAAAGAAGAATATTTAAAGCTGTCTAAGACGGCAGAATGTTGGATTTGGGGCTTCAATCAAATAATATGACAGTTCTCTCAATAAAAGTAAAAAACTAAACAGCTAAGTCGTGGATTGCTCTTGGTCACGGTGGCTAACATCTGGCAGCCATGTAAACAGACACTAGATTGATAGGTCCACCTGTGCACAGTCAAAAATAATTCTCTTAGGAAAACATTAGCTAGACTTCAACAGCTTTTCCTGTGAAACTAGCTGGCATGATACTGGCTGTTAGTTTTTTTTTTTTTCAACAAAATGCCATGTGCTGTTATTCACCCAAAACATCTTTAAGTTTTCAAGTTCACATTTATGCTGTATTTGCTGTTAACCTTCATAATAGTTTAACTGTCCCTGTTTTGAAGTAGTCAGAGGTGATTAGTGGTTGAAAAATGAAAAAAGGTTATGGCCAGGCAACTCTATGAGAAGCGGTTTCTCCAGTCTACTTGTAACTATATTACGTACAACTCTTCGAATTTTCAATCTATTATTATTATTTTTTTTATCAATCAAGGTATGTCATTTTTTTTTTTTAAGATTTTGGTTGAATTTCACTGAAGCAAACTTTATTTCCACAACGTTGTGAGATTTTTTCATAATTGAAGACTGCAGGTATTTCTGGCCGGACATTAAGTCCTCATTGCAAAAGAGGTTAAAACATTTTTTCTATAGGACCAGAGGAGCTCATGAAAAGGCTCCACCACACAGCTGTGCAAAGAAGCGCAGAGATAGGTTAAGCTTAAGAAAGGTGATTGAGGCTGAGAGGAACGGCCTTCACCAGCAGCTGCAGCGCCTGGCATCAGATCCACCCTCCCTGCCCTTATAATTCCCTGAATGACACCCCTTTATTCATCTAAGATCACTGAGGCTTCAGGTAGAGTTGCTTCATTCTCCTCATCCAAAACACCAGACAGACTCTCTATTGATGGTATATTTATAAGGAGGTAGTTGCAGAGTGAAACGGGATGATGTGCCTCAAGTCTGCTTACCTGCACTGTGTCAACCCACAAGTTCCCCTAAGCACAAGAAGTCGGGGTTATCTGATCTGAACTGCTGCTTTGATTCACACTGCATGCATCATGTTATAGTATATGTGTGACAATGAGTGCGATGATGTACTGGTATGCTATAAAATGTCAATGGTGTACATATATATGGTTAGGGAGTGAAGAGGAGCACATTGTTCTGACCTAGTCGATACATGCATTTGTTGTTTGTAAATCGGACTTCTTGAACGTGTAGGTTTAGTTCAACTCTGTTATTATTGTTGCAGGCATATCAGGTAAAGCTTCAGAAGTTGAGGTAAAGAACAACCCTCAGCAGAGACCATCCATTCATCCATCCATCTATATCAACAGAACACAATTGAGCTTACTGTTGCATGGCAATCACACATTGCCTTAGCCATATGGTGTACTTAGTTCTCCTCCTGTAAAAAGTTAGTCATTCTTGTTGCTAAGTGTATAATAAAAAAATAAATAAAGATAAAATAAAATAAATAAATAAGCTGACACATGTTGCAGCGTAAACCATTCAGTATGGTCAAACAAACTGTTCCGAATAGAAAGACTCATAGTTGGGGTGAAAAGCCAACCATCATAATTAATCGTACACTTTTCCTGCACACTTTTCGGGATTTTGGAAAGGTCTGGGAGAAGGGTGTTTCAGATGATATCGGACGATCCAACAAGCACCTTTAAAACATACTGATGCCTTGGGCGACCTCTGGCTCACCCAGTGGGAGCGTGCGCCCCGTGTGGGCTGAGGCCTTTGCAGCAGCCCGGGTTCGGGTCCGACCTGCGGCCCTTTGCTTTGCTGCGTGTCATCCCCAGTCTCTCTCCCACCGTTCCTGTCTATCCACTGCCTCTCAATCTGAAATAAAGGGAAAAAAGCCCCAAAAAAATAATCTGAAAAAAAATAAAAACATACTGATGCCTTACTAGAATACATTAAACTGGATGTCTTTTGGTTACAAAAACAACCCATGTGTGTATGTACTGTATATTTGCATTTATGCAAGATGTAGGCATCTGTGCAGAGGGTCATGTTTTGTGCTGCATAATACAATACAAAAGTCTTTGCCAGGAAATGTTACTTTACCATGTACCACAACCCAATTTCCATTGCTTGGAAAAGTGTTTCCTACCAAATAATTTATATATTGAAGCTAAGGCAGTTTAACAACAACAAGAACACAACACTAGAAGTTGGCATGCTGAGGAAGAGGAGACAACATTCTGATTCAATTAACTCTGTGTGTCTTTTTTGTCTAACCTGGGGCGACATGAGAAGCTCCGGAGGAAACATCTAGCATATCTAGGAGACAGTTTTCTCCATTTCACTTTACAACATATCCAAAACAAACCCGTGAACAGAGTTTTGATGACTACCCATAGTGCCTCCACTCTGTACCATAGCTTGCACCAACATAGCCTAAGTTAGATGATAGTGATCATCAGCTTCCTTATGCTGGGAATTCTTAAATATCTTTTCAGAAGTGTTTTAGTCATGAATGAATATGCATGTTTGATCTGCTAGTTCTAAAGATGCCAATGTGCGTCTGTCATTGGGAGTGTTTGTCCGTCCAACTCTTCGTTTCAGAGCAGATTGTTTGATTCAGAGCACGAGTCCTGTTCATTTTGTTAAATCTGTGGCTTTGTATCTAGTGCCACCACCCACCAAACTGTTATAGCCTGATGCCATGACATGTGATGAACGCATTAATGCTTCCCAGAAGAAGAATCTAACCTAACATTTTACAAGCAATGTTTTTTTTTGTTACATTTCTCCCACCTGGCTCTCTACGAATAACCGTTTAAGTTGTTTTCAATCATCAATGAACATGACTGTCGGGCGAAATACTTTCGTTGTTAAAGTTATACACAAGTAAAGGATTGCTGACAGATTCTATGAACTCATTCCAACATGGCCAAATCAAACATTCCTTTTTTAAGGTAAGATAAATAGAAATACCAAAATAGCAGTAAACTTTTTATTTTTTTTACCTGACAACAGTAACATGCAGCAGGAACATCTGTGGGCCTGGATTCTATTTGAAGGGAAGTTTTAGCATGAGGGATATGCAAGACGGATCGATATGCTGCCTGCAGGCTGAGATAGTGACATGGGAGACAAAGAACAAGGCTATTCTTACGGAATTGCCAGGAGAATGCTGCGAATGGACTTCAATAATGTTTCAGATGAAACACAAATGGGCTAACAGTATCAATGAAAACATCCCCTGCATCGAGGTGCATACACAGCAGAAGCAGGACGTCCATAGTATGCCCCAGAGAGGGCGTGACACTCGACTCCGTCACATACCCGCTTCCTCAAAGTTTGAATTCGCCCCCTTCAGAAAATGAAGGTGTAAAGGTTAATTATTTGGATGTGTAAAGCAATGTGTAGCACACATGAAAACAATTCCTCTGCTCTAAACTTCTAGACAGTTCTTACATTTCTGTCATGATGCTTCACTCATTTCACTCACTCATTTGGGGTTAAAACGAACTAAAAATGAAATCAACAACTTGAAATTGGCACATTTATGATTTCTCCCTGTATAGATGGTGTTAAGTGAAAACTAAAAGTCTGGTCTTTAAAGTTTGGCCAGTTCTGCAGTATATTCTATACAATATAGCAAATAAAACCAAACCTACAGTCTCTATTATGCCTTTGATGCAAAATATTTAAGACATGTTGGTCGGAGAAGACGATTTGACACATTATCCAGGTCATCTGTCCAGCCAGTTATTCTACAAACTTATCCAACGTCAAGCTATGTTATCCGACTAGAACGCTGTCCAGTCCCTTCTCTAACCATGAACATCAGATCCTGTTTACTGTGTTTTATCAACTGTCAAACACATACACACGTAGACCATAAAACCCCTGCAACAGCAGCAGTGCTATTAACATCAAAGCTAATGTGCACCTTTACTTCACATCTAATTACTCCAATAGGTTTGAGGTAATATTTTAAATATTTCTTGCGAAATGGCATACAAATGAGACCCATTGAATTTTGCCAGTCGTGTCTCACTGCACACACGTGCTGATATGTCTACTGACTGAATATTCCTGTGATGACAGGAATATAAAAAGACTGCAACATGAGAGTGAGAGTCTACAGCCATGCTAGCGGATCTGTGAGAGTGTATTTTCAGCGAAATGACGCTTTGAGCTAAAAGCTAACATGCATGCTAACATGATCACATTGACAATGCTAAAAGGCTGATGCTAAGGGATTGTCAACGTGACACTGATAATGGCTGCATTCCATTAAGATTTTGGTCCTAGTATTGGGCATTTGGGCTCACTTACACATGTACTTTTCCTGCTATGACAAATCAAAATGTCCATTGCGAGATTTTGACTAGGTTATGTAA
The DNA here is from genome assembly GCF_010015445.1 of Perca fluviatilis. NCBI lineage: Eukaryota > Metazoa > Chordata > Actinopteri > Perciformes > Percidae > Perca > Perca fluviatilis. The sequence goes on along the minus strand of NC_053118.1, from coordinate 26,592,507 downwards.
TTGTGTGATTTCTTTGTCCTAAATCCTTGTTTTGTATTGTGATGTCACCAATGACCCCATATATGGACACTGGATCCAGTTCAGTAATTAATTATGGTATTTCACAGATGAAGAAAGAATTGAACAGAAATAGGTTTAAGCCCCCGAAACATGTTCATATGCATACATAATTATTTCACAACAGATGTAAAGGTCCTCTAGGATCCCACATTTGGAATATTTCAACTGTGACATTGGTAAAAGTCACAAAAAGCCCTCAAGGAACAATTATTTTTTTTTTAGATGAAAATTAGGACAAGAGCTCCTAGAGCCCCAGTGACCTCTGTAATCATCGGGTGGTTAAATTGAGGTTACATTTGCTTTAGGTGTTGGCAATTAATTCAGACTGGGGCCCAGTCCAGACTTTTGTCCCCATTTTTCCTCGAGAATATGTTGCTCCTCACCTTACCTCACCCACCCACTCACTCAGCTTCCACACAAATACAGTACATACTCACAACAATTGCATGAACACGAACTCAAGTGCTTGCACTCAAACACCTTTACCTATCTGTCCCTCTCACTTTCAGAATCCACAAGCACAGCATTTGAATAGATCCCTGCTGGGTGCAAGGTATCACAAAGCAGAACTATTATAATTATTATTATTATATGTCAATTCTATTTTATTATTTGCATAATTTTGTAGTAAAACACCAATTTAATGGTGTTCTTGGTTTTACTCAGCAAAGATAACTGAGTAAACCTGACCAAGGTCTGAGGGGAAAGCTTCCTCCACTCATATAATCAGCTTGCATTTCTTCAGTTCTGTCAGTGTTGCCCATCTGCGACTGAACTCATGTCATGGAGACAAATCTTTCTCTAAAATGCCACCATCACAACAGGAACAGACCTTTAGCATTTCAGAATACAGACTCTTAATTACAAACAAATTTACTTACACATTTACTTTGCATTTATCTATCCACTTATCTCTTTTATTTCAAGACAAATATCACCTCTTATCCTGTTGTTTTTTGCAATCATGTGTAATGCTTGTAGGATACGAGTATCTTCTCAAATGCCTGGTCAAGTGAATTGGTAAATTTTAACCGCGAGAGAAAATCAGAACAGCAAGGTTTGACTTTTGTGACAAGGGTGCACTGAAAATGAACAATGTGTGCTCAGTGGGCAGGGAAATTGATGACAGCATATATCTGGAGGCTGCATACCTGCAGTGTTAAAGATGTCACACTGCTACTGGGGCCAGTTGAGCACTGGTGAGCACAGCTCCACAACCTCGTCACATTTCACGGTACTCCTTATCTTTCGGTTTTTGCTCTCTTTGCTTCCTAACAGGCTGGGTCTGCCCTGGTAAAGACCTTACTGCTCTGGTTTTGGTTGCACCACGTCAACCCCCCTCCCCGCCCCCCACTAAATAGGATCAGTAAGGGATTAGTTATGTGGGGAGAACAGAATCAGCAAACACAGTGACATGTTGCCTTCTTTTCAGCTGCAGAGGATCAGAGCGTGTGCATGTGCTGGAGACAGATATCACCTCTCACCATCTGATACCCAGAATGCACACCTGCAGAAATGTGGACGACACCTGCGCGAGACTCAGTTTCGGGCTGCCTCTCTTCACTTTTATCCCCTCCACTGTTGCCTGAGGGACCTCTAGATGGCACTGTGCAGCTGTTTGTAAAATGTTGCTCTTCTGTCTTTGGGGCAGTCTTTCTCGATCCACTGCTGTATTCGGAGGGGCATTTGAATGCCTCATTTCACTCGCACCCTCTTTTTTTGGGGTTATTTTTGTTTTTCACAGCCAATTGTCCTAAGGAAAAAAATTATACTTGTCAGTCAGTAGGTCAACAACAGATAAAGCATTGCTCAGTGAGAATTTTCAGCTTGAATAGCCGTGTCTCTAAATAGTTTGCCTTTGTAAATTTTGTTAAAAATGACTAAAGCTTGTCTTGATTTTCACAACACTCAACTTCACAATGACTGACAGGGACACCGAAAAGCTTAAGCTAAAGAACATTGGAGCAACCTCTGGCCAAATACACTTAGCCAAGCTCCAAGTCTGGTCAAGGTCACTACATTACTTTCACATATGGGATACCGTTCCTGATTGGTTTCCACTTTCAAAATTTGATCCCATTCTTCCTATTATACAGCCAGCTAGATATGACCCCACCTGGATACATTAGTCACCTCTCTGCATCCCCTCTGTCCTGCTCTATATGTCACATAAAGGACACAAAGGAGCCATGCAAGCAGAGGGGATGCCTGAGCCACCGTATTAACTCCCTTAGTGAAATTAATCATTTAATATCTCTGGTGCTTGTTAAAGTTTAGGGGATGTGTGAGGAAGTCTGTTAAATGTATGGCATTTCTTTATATCCCAGTGTAAAACAATAAAGCAGAGTTTCATAAACAAACTGGACAGGAGGAGATATAGTGTCTACTTTTTACAGTTTCTCTGGACAGTTTTGTTGCCTCATTTGCCCTTCAAGGCAAAATCAAACTCTTCGCTGCTCTAACTTCTTACTTATCTTTATTCAAGTGCTTTACTTGAGTACAAATTCAAGACACTTCTCCTTTACTGAAGGAATCCAATTGGCTTCCTTTCAACCAGCTACAACATCAAAAAGCAGTTAATTTGTTAGTTATCACCAGTAGATATATACTTTTGATACTTTACGTACATTTTGCTGATATTTCTTCTTCTTTGCTGACTTTTACTTGTCATAGAGCAGTTGTGAATTATTGTGCTGTATTCTTGTTTTTTTAGTCAATGTTTTCCAAAATGTTGTGTTGCCATATTCTTCGTTTTTGGGCAGACTGTGTATGAAATCTACATATAAGCTGTATGTGTACACACTGTATGTGTGAAGGGAAAGAGATAATGGCCCCTGCTGGATCAGCACTGCATTGAAATGTTAACATTATCATCTGAATGCACATTTCAGTGCCACGTAACAAAAATATGAACATACAGTAGTATGTCAAATTATTTCATGCTATAAGAGTCAAATGCAGTAAAATGTCTAGCTATACAGATATCCATCAGTGCCAGCGACTCCTCGAGAAATACCTTCACTTCACTCAACTACTGTATGACAAAATTTTTCAATCTCAGCTCTTAATTTAGCTAACATTTGAATTGTTCAAAATGGTACAAAAGCCAGTATGGAGACTAATAAAAATATGGAATGCCCTTCTCGCGTGTCCATGTCAATAACACCTGTAAAGTTGAGTAAATGTATTTGAGTTTTCTGGAGTTCTCTCCGACTAAATGAGGGAAGATAGTGTTTAATACTGGGGCTTTGCAACAGATTTCATACTTTAAGATCCCGCAAATCCATCTGCAGAAAAAGCAAGAGTCAAAAAAATTCCGGTTGTTATTGTCAATTCCCACTGGAGCAGTGGCAGTACTAAGACTGCAGAGGATACTGATAAGACGGCAAAAGAGACTCTACACCTTATCTCACTGGCACAGTCCTTGTTCACTCAGATTCCTCCCTAGCTGTACGTGAAAAACAAAACAAAACACATTTCTTCTTTTTCTTTAATTAATATAACACTTTCTTATTGTAAGAACCAAGACAATCCAGTTAATACTGAAAAAGAAAACACTTTGTTTGACAATGACAGTGATGATTACCAAAACGGGGTGGGGAGAGATTTCCTCGTTTACATTTTTTAATATTTTTTAATGATGTCTCTCAGTGTTTTTCCTCCCGCATCTTTTGAAGGCGTACAGTCATTGCAAAATCAATTATCGGAGATCATAACCAACTGTTTCTGCTGCTGATGATAAGAGCATCTGCATCAGGCTGACAAATGGCAGAATAGACACCATATTTAGAAACACATTCTGACATCTTTCTAAAACAATCTGACTTTATTAAGGAAGGCTAATAATGGTGTCCTTTGGATTTTACAGGCTTGCGTTGAGGGTCATTAAGCCCACCAGGGTATGAAGCTGAACTTGTGAGAAACAGCACAGCTGGGAGGGTGACAATGACAAAGTTAGTGGTTGTAAACATAGGTAAGGGTCTCTTTCTACCATCTGATCTGAGGGCTTCGTCTCACACATGGGATTTAATGGGGGTTATACACGATCCATGCACACATGATGAGTCACCTCGCTGGGGACCTGAATTTGTCTGGCTCAGTGATCTAGCTGCACTCGTGACACTGCAAGGACCTGTAGTCATATACTGTATATCCTGTGACTCTATTGTAAACAAAGGCAGTTTAAACAGGGTGACCTGCTCTTTTCTGCTACCAGCCTTCAGTATGAAAGTTCTGTCCAAATCCTGTATAGCTCATTAAGTACATTATAGCTCATACATTCTCTGGGTCCACTCATGCTAATAATGCATGCACTTGCAGTAAGTCCCTTTGGATAAAAGCATCCACAAAATGGCATATATCATGATTCACTTAGAATCTACTAAATGCACTGTTACAGAGAAAAAGGTTAAAAAATCAATTTCTACCAGCAACAGCATATCATTTCACTTCCCCCTCAACATGCTGAAGATAAGAGCAAACAAGTGGGTCAAGCTGAGAAGAGATGATATTTTTGGGAGACAGCCATCTTTCTGTCAGGATCAAAGGGAAGTGGATGTGCCTTCTGCCCCCTGGGCTTTTCCATCAACAACTCTTTAAGTCTCAAAGGGGATAATCCAAAATGTAGCTATTATGTACGCAAAGCCATTTCACTCTTGTGGCGTAATTTTCTGTGAAAGCCTTTGAAAAGCTACATGTGAATCTCATAATTAAAGATCTCCACATAACAAACCGTGGCATGTTCAACAACAACAACGCTCCACAGTAACCTATATCAGGCATGTTTACCTGATGTGGTTTAACATATTTTACTCTAAACTGACAACTACGGGTAAGCGTGACATGTTCTATCACAGTATCCAGGTATTAAACGTTGTTCCCTGGGTAGGTTTAACAGAAGTATATCCCTGTTGTGCATCAACAACAACAGTAACGTCCCCTTGTATCAAACCCAGAGCTGTCGCACATTTACTGTAACAGCACTGTGGTGGATGGCGTCAGATGTGTGAAAGGGCTTCGCCACGCTTTGGCCTTAATAAACTAAACAAAGCGATTACTTCATAGCGAGCTTATAGCACTGCAGGCATTGCTGAGACTCTTATCTACTCATTAATAGATAAACAGATCTGAAAAGTGATTGGCTGCTGCTTCCTGGAGGGATGTGTCTGAGTCTGCGGCATTCATTACTGTAGCATCCCACTATCTTTGTCATTAAAGGACATTTATGAAAAAAAGGTGTATTTTTGTTGATATCCACAAATAATTCAAATTGGATGGCAAATTGCTACCTGCTGCTCCATTTCCCTTCCTGGACAAGGGCAATCTGCAACTGTGTCTCCGCCGTGCATGTCATTCCCCACACCTCTCTCTGTGCATCCTGAGTTCTAAACAATTATGCTGAGACAACAGCTATTACCGCCTGTTATCCTTTATGATTGGTTTTTACATACAATATGAATTGTTAATAACTGTGCTGAGGACATCAAAAGAACACCTGCCCCATCCTATCAGCCTCACTGTCAATGAGCATCAGTCCCTACAGCAAAAGAAGAGCGAAAAAAAATATGTCATTGCATCATAGATGGCTAGAGGAGGCTCACGACTGGAGGCAAACATGTGTTAACTGACTGCAGCATTGCCAACACACTTATATGAACAGATGAATAGCAGCTTCATGCTTATGATCCACATTGTGTCCATTAAGAAGGCAACTATTTCACAGCCAGAGGCGGGGACTTCTTGAAGTCTAGTAACTGTGCAACGTATTCTCATTAGCGGGTTTGTACGATATCGCACGGAAATGTATGCACACAAAAATTAGGCGACCGCCAGCTGGTCACGTGACGCCGGCTACAGATAAAACATTACTGAGCGTCATGTGGCGACGACACCAAAGTGACTAGCAAAATATAGTGGTTTGGATTAAAACAATCCACAAAATGCATTTACATCCTGTAGGATAAATATCTTTGTTGTATGATTGTTGTATATGATGATTGATACGTTTTGATCAATTGTTCTTGTGTAGGATGATACCTGAATAGAATTGCCCCGGTAAATGAGTTTGAACAATAATAAGAGTGCACCACAAGCATTATCTTGTGGTGAAGTCATGATGATGATAAAATACCATGTTAAAGATAGGAGTAAGTAGCGGCGACATTGTTATCCAAGGCTAACAGGTTAGTCCTGAGATTAAACTCCCAAGAGTCAATTCAGAAGCGGGTGTTAACCCTCAAGACTGGAGGCTCGATGTAAAATCCAGCCAGTGACAGGGTGAAGAAAGTCTCTCTCTTGATTTCCCTGTACTGCTTTTGAGCCACAAGCTTGACAGTTTATTGATCTCCCTCTCGTCTAATCAGTAGCCTTGTCACATTATAACAAAGGAGAGCCTAGCCAAAATGAAAGCAATTTACTTCAGCAAGTGAAGATTGCAGGGCAGGGTGTAGTAGTTTTCTCCTCCCTTCATAGACAATCTGATACAGGCAGTAGTGGAGCTCGGAATGAAATCAAAACAATGTCTCAGCGTATTCAGCCTGGCAGGGTGAAGCTGTGGGCAAACAAACACTTCAACCACTTGTCCATCTTAAAGTCACCCATGAATGCAGTTATTCAGTTAGGTTGTGAGGACGAATGTCGAATGAATCCCAAAACATGACCAAAAAACGTAATGTTAGATTTGAGGGCAGAAGATAACTGATAGATAAGTAATGTAACAAAACAGTGAGTCCATTTGACATAAATTATGAATTAGTTAACAGTAGCATAAATATAAGTTTCTTTCTTCATCTATCTCCAAATGTTGCGTTTTATTTATGCTACATGTGGTGGCAGCTTTACCTGGGATCAAACATAATCATTATGTCAATGAGGTAATGAAGATATGTGAGCATCCTCACAAGGTACCAATATAACACTACTGTTACAAAACACAGCAAAAATAAATAGCCTTGTGATTACCATTTAGATTGTGAAGCCTGGACTGCAGGCTAGTACATGCACAAATAAGTAATTGAATTTGCACTTTCCCCTGTATAGGGGAAGCAAACCTGTCTGGAAACAGCTATACTTCCCAATCCCAATTTCTGCATCAGCCTGTTGTCATGTAGCTGAGGCCATCACTTTTGTCCTCCAGGCAGTATAAATAATCATAAAAAGGCAATGTTTAGACTAAAGAGGCGCGCTTATCTCACCGTCATGCCTCTTCACTGATTTTTCACTTTCAAATTAAGTGCGCTTTCTGAAGAAATGGGCCACTGAGGACACAGATACCCAATGCAGCAACTATGTATGTACAGTAGATTGTGGCGTTTTCCCCATAAAGGTCCCATGGCATGAACATTTCACTTTATGAGGTTTTTTAACATTAATATGCGTTCCCCCAGCCTGCCTATGGTCCCCCAGTGGCTAGAAATGGCGATAGGTGTAAACCGAGCCCTGGGTATCCTGCTCTGCCTTTGAGAAAATGAAAGCTCAGATGGGCCGATCTGGAATCTGCTCCTTATGAGGTCATAAGGAGCAAGGTTACCTCCCCTTTCTCTGCTTTGCCCTCCCAGAAAATTTGGCCCACCCATGAGAGAGAGACATCATGGCTCAAACGAGCAAAGTGACAGTTGGTCAAGGCCACAGCCCCACCCTCCACCTTGCCCCCCTCTCTCCTCCTCAATAGCTACAGACACAGAAATGGCACGTACTAAGGAAAGCTCATTGTGGGACTGGCTCTAGTGGCTGTAATTCTGCGCCAAGGCTGAATTTTGGGAAAGAGACGTCAGATACAGTATTAGGGGACCGCTAAGGTCTATATAAAAGCATCCAAAGAGCACCATGTCATGGGACCTTTAAAAATGCCCCCAGAAGTTGTTTGTTCAATCAGCAATTGCAACTTATATTTACCTAAAGAGTGGCAGCTCCCTGTAGTGGCCAAAGTAATTATGACGGAGCAAAGCAGGAAGTAAGGTGACAAAGTATAAGAACAAACACAGGACTTTCACCAGGGATTCGTGTCTCTTGGAAAATAAAAGTAAACGAAAAGATTAACTAAAGATAAACTAAAAAGTTTTTCTTTTTTACTTTACAGAACAAACAGAATTACATCACGTTCTACTTCACGTGTGTAACCTGGTGGTGATGAAGTAATGTAACAGATTTGAACCCAAACCACAATCTTTATCCAAACTTAACTAAGTAGTTGTTGGGAATCTGTTACATTACATTCTGTAAAACCTCTGAACAAAGGCTCTCTCATCTGTTTTAATTGATACCATAGATTTGTATCATAAATTGTTACACTGTTTTCATTTCTAAAGATGTACCTGCGTGAACCTACCTTGAACCAATCCTCCTTTTCTATGGAGCCTCTCTTTCTTATTCCTCTACTCACACGTCATCGTAGAGAATGGAGCAATTTAAAAAACTTTTACAGTATATATTCGTGTTTCTCTCATTAAACCGTTAAAACATTGTAAACTGAACCCTGCTTTGTGTCGCTTTGTTCTCCGAGGTCTCGTAATTGCTTTCAGAATCAACTCAGAGGTCAAGCTACGTTTCGTAACAGTAATTTTTGTGGCAAAACTTAACCAAACTACGACTGATATGAGGACAGAAACACTCCTGTGGGTTGTATTTTCTGCCACCTGGGGTTCTAATTTATGAAACGTTGTATTAGAGGGTAGGAATAAATGACCTATATCGTCGTATGGTTTGGAGGACTTGTTGGTCGTTTTGATGTTTACCAAAAAGTTGTTGCCTTCATGTGTTATTCTATCGAAGCAGCTAATCTCGTAGATCAAGTGTGCAATACTCTGTACAGACAGGCTCCGCGGTTTAGACATAATGTTTCAATTGAGAGTCCCTTTGATAACATGAAATTATTTTACTTCGTTACCCCATGGGTCATCATTGGAGAGTCTTCTTTACAGGGATATACAAGGTTGAGATTCCAAAAGCGCCAGAATGACATTGAAAGCAGTCGCTATGCAACTGAGGGAATCTGTGCCTTGCTGTGACCTACCAGGTGACCCAGTCTTTCTGGCTCTGTAAGCAAAACTCATATGAAGGGAGCTGAAACTGCACCTTCAAAAGCAGAGAAAAAAAACCTTCAACACAAAAATCTCCCTCCACAACACCTCCTGCATTTGTCTGTGCTTCCTCGTGTCATATGCGCCACCATTAACAGTGTTCCCCTGTGAACATGTTTACAGTGCATCCCATTCATCACAGCCTCCTCAAAGTCTAATAAACATGCCCTCCAAGGCTTTATTTTCAGTCTGTGGATTTAAAAGTGCTTTTGATTTTGGTCGTTTGCCCTCTGGTTTCTCTGGAGTCTGTTTCTACGCCTTTGGGATAGAGATCTCTTTGGACTATGGGTTCAGAGATCAAATGCTTAGGAACTGCTAGGCACATAATAAAGTTAGTCAGGTGAAAACTCTGAGCTGAAACTGGAAAATAAAATACAAGGTCTATTGGATACAGGCCTCTCTGCATGTGCTGCTGGGCTTAATGAAAACTGACAGAAGAGAAAAGCAAAGACGAATAAACTCGAAGACATGGAGATCATGAAATCAAGAACTAACAGCAACAGTAACAGCAAAGTTTAATATAGCAAACATAGTACAAGTTAGTAGGCAAAGACACATATTGATCCCACTAGTGTACACATGTACCAGTTGTGTAGAAATACCTGATCCTCTTAAGGATTCACTCTTAGTTGATTTCATCGGTGTTGCATCTATCATGCTGGCAGGAATTGAACCCTTTGTAGCATAAATGAATGATCTGGGGCAAAATGTAAAGTCCATCTCTGTAGACGATTCACTGGTATAGCATGTGTAGTGAGTTATTTGTTAGATAATCAAGGGATCAGTTATATTATTGCTGATTGCACTGGCTAGCCTTCTTAAACAAAAAGGCTATTTTTTCTACCAGGGCCTTATTGTCAAAGTGTTGGCTTGACATTAAGGTAAAGTAAGCAATGCATACAGTAACACTCCATCCAGCACCACCATGGTAGAAATTGTGGACTGAAGCGCTCCGCTGGAAACAGCTTTAGAAAAGTATCCAGTGGGGCCAACAGGTTAAAAAAAAGCCTTCAACAGGTTCTCTGAACAATAATAAAACCATCCTATGCCTCATTTAGGCCAGACATGGCCAACCTTGTGCAATAGAGAGCCAAGGTTAGGTAGATTTACATTTCAACTAAAGACTCAGTCCACTGATTATTACCCCTTCTAGTGAGGAGAAGAACTCATCTTCAGTAAAATAATGTACTGAGGTGATCAATTGGAATGCAAACAAAAAGACTTTTAGCTGTTCTCATGAACCATTCGTGCATATAGCTACGAAAAAGTAAAGCACTGTAATTCGTAAGCATTCCACGGATTTATTGCTGTATGCACCACAATGACTGCAGCTGTATAGGAAAGCTGTGGGCCGCGTAACGTTAGGTCGTAGGAGGCATAGGAGAAGGTCGGCGGGGGGGGGGCGGGTGAGTCATTAAACAGCTAAACTCAACTGCAACGGCCCCTGAAAGGACTGTCATCTGCCGGTGCCCGTACTTGGCTCACAGTCACATATCGGCGGCTAAACACAACTACGTCGTCTGCGTCACAGAGCTCTGTAGCGGATAGCTCTGTAGCTGCTCACGGAGCTCTGTAGCGGATAGCTCTGTAGCTGCTCACGGAGCTTTGTAGCTGCGTCACGTGACCAACCGGCGGTTGTCTATTTTTGTAGGATATACGAATTGGTGTGCACACATTTTAGTACTATATTGTACAAACCCGTTCATGAGAATGCATTGCAGGCAATGGTATATGGCTGGCCATTGCTGATTTAGAGATCTCTATGACTTTTCATTTTCTTTCATTTTCACTTACAGTAGCTATTAAGGCTGTCAGTTTCAAACTGACACAATATTCACATCGACTTAACTACAACTACTACATAGAACTGACATTCCATTCAGTCGCTGGTGTTTGAGAAGCTATTGTTTATATAAGGCAGTTACATGTTAAACAGTCACAAAACAGCTCTGGAGTGCAAGACACGTTGTGAAGAAGAAGAAGAAGAATTTTACCAGATCATTACAAAGCAAGTAAGTTTTCTGTGTTCAAACATAAACGCAACATCCAGTTTAACCAGCAGATTCAACCCAGAAGAAGCTCTGAAATGTAAAAGAAAAGTTTTTTTTTTAACTTGACTAAGCTGCAAGACAATAACTGAAAAGACAATGCACTGAATAGAGAGTCTATAGTTCTGGCTACATGTATGTCACTCAGTTATTCCTAGAAATAACAATCATATTGGTTGATTCTGCACATCACAATTTAATAAAGTAAAAATGCCTTGTTTATAAACATAACCAGGGGTTTTAAAATACTTTATTATGTCCACCTAGCTAAATTTATTGCAGTCTAAATGAATAGCTTTACAATAGCTTAACATTTACATTCATATTTTGTCCACACCATTTATACAGTATACTGTATGTAATGGCAGACTTCATCTATCTATTCAACAATCCATTTACCTATCCATCTATCTACATGCACATTCTTCTCTGAATACTGCCTTAACTTGTGAACATCCATGTTCACCATGTATCTCTCCTCCCTTATGGCATCCGTAAGCCTTTATTTCCATATCCATGTGTTTTTATAATCCTGGCATTGCACGGAGAGGGTAATGAAGCATCTGCTCATTTGCCTTGGGGTCACATATAAGTACATCACTGTCATGCCATAAACATGAGCTGCCTTCACCTCTCTTCTTATCACAAAACAGACGCTCATCCAGAGCTGTGGGTGTTGCACATCTGGCGAGGAAGACGTGGCGTGAATCAGATGCCTCTGAGTCCAAATCAGTGGAGAGAGTATAAAAAGAAAACAGTCCACATGGTAGGTACCAACATGTACTCTATTAGATTTGTGTTGGAATATTTTGATTTCTAGTTTTTTAGATACAAATTGTTCAGGCAGATCGGACTGGAAGATAGAAATATAATTATGGGATCCACATCGTCTCTTGAATGACAAAGAGATGGATTAGAACAAATGGAGGCGCACTGTCGATAATCCTGTGAGAAAGTGGGAGTCACTGGACCGTGAATTGGTTTCCAAATCAAATGTAATGGAACAAGGGGCATGGGTTCAGGAGGGAGGTGAAGAATACATGAGCAGGATGGGATTTTCTGCTCATCCCATGACACATATCAAAGGCTGTGAGGTCAAGTCTTTTAATAATGCACGTCCATACGATGTTTACAACCCTGTGTTTCAAAGCTTCATTGGATATTAATCATTATTTCAGAGCTGTAGTAACATGATTTTGAGGGTCAAGTGACTGACCTCAAGATTGTTGGAAGAGACACGGGAGATTAAACTTCATTTCGTTCAAACATCCTAAATGTTCAAACTGACACCATTTATCTGTGACTGATAAGGCTTTATGTTGCTCTTGGTGGCCTTTATCAGTTAGCTCCCATTAGAGCCAGCGTAATTGACTACTTGCATTAAACAATGACCCAGGCACTTCGTTCTGTTCTGTTTCACAAATTAACCTAAATTAACTGCATTTCCAGCCCCTGAAAGCAGGCCATAAATAACAGAAACGGAGAGACTCAGTTAGAAGACAAAAAAGACCTGAAAAAACAACCATCATCATCGAAACGTGGATAACAGTAATTGAGAAATTGGCCATTCATAGGGAACACATTGTTTCAGATTGGATGTCACTGGAGAAGGATAGTGCATCCAGCAGCTGGTGTAAAGACATTTCTCAACATCTAGTGTATGAGCTGCATGTAAATTACAGCAGCATGCAGTAAGTAGGTGAAATTAAACCAGCATGTCTTTTCCCTCTGCACCAGATACATTTTCTTTGTTTTTGGCCTGGAGGCAAAGAAATAATCACGGAAATGTGCAGTAAGGACTATTGCTTCTTAAAGTAAGCATTGCATAAACTGACCTTTTATTTGTATTTATTCTAATTAGACCTTTTACTTTTATTTGTTTAAATATATATATATATATATTTCAGCTGAATATGATGTTCAGCACCATCTTCATAACAGAAATCTAATCAGGTTTTTACTTTTTTATTAGCCTAAGTAGAGCGTTACTCCCCCCCAAAAAATGCTGCATTGATGAGGGTGGCAGCATAACATACAGCTCTGCAACCATTTCACATCATTTGACATTTCATATCATTTGGTTTGATATTATGGAGCCTGTGGCATTATCTTCAGTTCAATGCCTTTTCCAATTTGAGATCCACTGCCTTCCTGATTTTACCCTCATTTGTAAATGTCACTTAAGTAGAAGTGATGGAAATTATGTGCAGTGGTGTAAAAAGAAAGTTATAAAAAAGCAGAAGAGAAAAAAAAAGAAATGGGAAGGAGTTTGAGAGAACAAGGCCAAGGGTGAAAAGCATGCGTCTCTATGTTCGGCGATTTTGGTACTTAAAGGTAGAATGAGTAGGATTTACCAGTTGTGGTTTGTAAATGCAACATTTAAAGTTGGCCCCTCCTCCCCAGCTCAAAGAGGATCACAATTCTCGCTAAACCCAAATTCACTCTGTTTGCAACAAGCTTTGTCTGCCTGCTGTTTTTTCATTGCTATATTTGCGTTTTTTCCACGCTGTTTCGGCCATTCTCGTAATTTCCTCTTGGATGCATGCTTACGATCTGGCACCTGGTCGCTAGTTTTATAGAGGTTGACGCCCAGAAACATCCCGAACACAGCAAAATAAGAAAACACAGTCAGAGAGTCTCTGCAGATAGACACCGCTACACACTTCTAGAGGGTCATTAGTGATGATTGAGAGGGATTATTGGTGTATGACTCTATACTTTTTAGGAAAACCCTATTCATTGTGCCTTTAAAGATAAATTGGTTGATTACATTTTTGGTTTAAGAACATTTTCTAACTACTACAGTAGGCTAAACAATGTCAACACCAATTTGATTATTTAAAAAAAACTCTTATTTCTGAGAAAGTTGAAATATAGACTTCTCGTTTAACATCAGCAATGGGAAGGTTTGTCATACTGTCAACACATTTTGCATTGTCTTGTCTGCAGGAAATAAATGAGCTCTGATGCTGTCCTCTGACAATAGTTGAGTCCTAGGGGAAATTTACAAGCATATGGCATTGGGAACCCCAACCCCAAAAAAACACAACAACACAAGGACAAATCCTAATAAAACAGATCTGAGGGCAACTAAAACCTTCCTCCCCCCACACACACATCTCAAAACACGCTTAAATGATCTACCATCATCTGTTTTATCTAGCTGAAGCCACTTGCACAGCACTTATGTTGAAGTGAAGTGGGAGACAGTCGTAGCACATCCTAATGCCTGTGTGCATCTCATCACAAGCTATGCCAGAAATCCTGAATGAGCTGCCTCTTCTTGGTGATGTCAGGCAGAGGCGTGACCTTCCATTATTAGTCTATTGTCGCTGGCTTTTTCAGTCAATGTGTCACACATACTCTCCTTCCCAATTCTCCACAGTCACAGCATGTCCCGCAGGGTTTTACTTTGCCCTTCGTGTCTTAAACAGGGTTAGGGTTAGAACTGGCTATTATGCAGCACATAATTGCACTTCGTCATGCTGCAGAATGTCCCAGTAGGGAGAGTTGCAGACGTTCTTATTTGAAGGGGATATACCAGAGAAATAATACCCAGTCATAGGAAATCCATCTTTCTGTCCCCAGAGCAATTTTATGCATTCACGCAAGAATGTGCTCCATTGCTATTTATTGTATTTACATGGCAGCAGGTTCAAATAAGGGGCCTGGTAGTCTCCGGAGGATCATAATTGGTTGGAGAGCTCATTAGGGGTGCGTCGGATTGCCTGATGGTGATAGAGGAGGAATGCTGCGCTCCAGTCAAAAGCAAGTGATGGACAGAAGGATTTGACCTCGCTCTGTCACCACGGGGCACTCTCAACAGCAAGAACAGTTCACAGCAGCAGTCAAACTCCTGAGGTAGTGCAGGGCTGCTGACAGTTGAAAACACTGGATTTCTTCTACTGTTCATTTGACTGTGTGTTTGTCTCTGCCCTCAGTCTTATTCTATGTCTCATGTCTCAGTTACTTTATTGGTGTCTATACCTGCAGAATGAACCTACTCCACAGTATATATAACATACATGTGTTTTAAATGATTTACAAACCATACTGATAACAGAATAAATCACAATCAAAATGTAAACATACACACAGTAAAGAGTGTAATTACTTGCATACCTTTATATTTATTCTTTCCAGTGTCCTTCCATAGTCCAAAACGTGCAGGTTGATTGGAGAGGAAATTGCCCTTTGGTTTGAATTACCGTTTATCTGGATTGGCCCCATTATGAACTGGTGACATCTACTGCCTTTCATGTGTGGTATTTTGGGAAACTTGAGCCACCTCCTGAAAGGTTTGAAGCAGATAAGAAAATTAATGTTTATTTTCATGGGTTGGGAATGTTGAATTATTATTTGCGATTACATCTGTAATTTGTAAAGCAAGAACACAGGAAACCAAAACTCGGCAACTGTGGTATCGATTTGGATACACGGTTGTGTGAGGTCCTGTTTTACCAGGAAAAAAGTGTTTCCACTGTTAAAAAAAAACTTCAAGGTCATGAGGAAGATCCTTATAGAATTAATTTCAAATTAAACAGCTAACTTCTGCACAGCATAAAAAGTACTAAAAAAACTAAACTCTCCTCCAGCAGGTCACACCCGTGATTCTTTTTCTTTGTCCCTCTTGTCCTCCGCACCTGTTTCACATCCATCTTTAACAAGCACATCATACTATCCTGTGGCCAATCCTGAGCTGTGTAGGGGGTGTGGTCCAGGCAATCACAGCTGCTTCTCATAACCTTGATTCCCAGTCCAACAAACAATTAATGCTACGTTTACACGTGGCCGGCTATTTTCATAAACGGACATTTCAACCATTTCAATGCCGTCAAGAGCATGCCAAACCTGTAGGTGGCAGTGTATCGAGAAGCTCAAGTCCACGTTAGCCAATCAGAATCCCGAAAATAGCAACAACAGCAACGAATCACTTCCTCTCTCTTCTCTTAATCACTTCCTCGGCTGCCTAAACCTCTGTTTGTCTCAGTTTACATGCAAAGGTTTCCAAAATCTCCATTCTGGCCGGAGTTTTTAGAAAGAATCTTTTTCAGAGGCAAATTCTCTGTTTGTGTGTAAACGAAGGGCACAAACAAAGGGAAATGTCTCCGTTTTTCAAAATAACCATGTACGTGTAAACGGGGTATAAGAAAACACAGAAAATCCACAAAAGCATGCAAATAACAACTGTTAAAACATGCAACACATCTACCAATAAAGCCAAATGCTAAATAATACACTGCTAAAACTCAAACGTTGGGATCGAAACTAAAAGCTGCCTAAAGTCACATTCTGACATTTGTCCAAATAATTAGTACGCTTAACAACAGGGCTGTGAGTTATTAACCAGGAGCAAAGCTCTTAACAGCTACAAAATAACTACTTGTTAGCATCACAATCACCATGTCACAAATCAGGTTTTCTACTTGAATCCATCCTTTGTAGATTAAAGAATTGGTTTTGACAGCAGATGGTGGTGTAGCATGTTCACCAGCAGAGCTCAGTACTAACATGAATGTTGGCATTCAGTAGCGCCCCTCTTTAGGATAACAGACTGTAGGCAACACAGTTAATTTGGTTGTATGTCCTGATAGACAATTTCAGACAAGAAACCTTCCATATCATTTCTCAACATCACATTTTCCTCACCGTAAAGCCAAAGCACAGCTTGGCCCAGGACATGACGGCCAACAGTTGCTTGTTAATGCCCATGCTTTTTGGCAGAGCATCATCTGAGTTAGCAGCAAGAGAGACCGTTGATTGATGGATTGCTAATTGTGTCCTTGGTAAGCAGCAGATGCTCCGTCACAGATGCTTTTACTGTATCTACAATCTCAATCTTTTTGTGTGTACCAAGAGCTTGTGACCATAGGTGAGGGTTGGAATGTAGATTAACTGGTAAATCAAAAGCTTCACCATCAGAATGAGCAGCCCAATCTAGTCTGGCACAAAGTCTGTATCTTCACAAACACTGCAACAAGAACACCTCAAGGGGAAGGGGGCAATTCACTGTTTTCTGCCATGGCCTCAGACTGAGAGGTGCAGCTGCAAACCAAATTCAGGCTAAAGGTCACATCTGATAAATACAAAAGCCAAAAACATAGTAAGCAGAGAGAAAAGATCAGATTCTGAGGTCACTGACAGGACACTCTTTGACTGCACCTAGAGAGTCCATAAAAATCACAAACAGAGTCAGTGATATGTGGGACTTATAGTAATATTGGCTATGTAAACGGACACCCTCCCTTTCTCTTTTGTTACTTTGCTTAATTATGTCAATGTGTTGTGCTACTCCTTCATTAACTAGCACAATATATATTTATTCAATAACACTGGGACAGTATGCATGACATAGGGGTGAGTACAAAAGCACAGGCACTGTGGGCAGCTATTAGGGGTCCAGCACAATTCAGACACTGCAGTAAATCCTGAGTGTGTGTTCATAGTTGCTAAGTTGTTATAGTGTACTAATACAGATGTGAAACAAACATACATGTGATAGTGGGTATCAATAATGAAATGTGAGTTAATGTGACATACAACATATATGTGTACATCTCTGAAAAGGGCACTCGGCTCATGTTAGCTAAGCAGCTAAGAGGAATTCTTTGTAGCTGATGGCGGCCTCGTGTGTATGGACTGTGTGTATGTATTGTGCTAGAGAGTATATGAGTGTGGGTAGTAATGTAATGTCAGTACTTCCACAAAAATGCTGAGTTTTTTTGTGATTGTTGCGGGCAAAAATCCTTGATTATGCGGCACGTTTTCTTAAAAAATGCGATGGAATATGTGGGATATTTATGCAGGAATAACGGGATGCTTGAGTTTTAGGAACAGGTCGTGGGTGGGTTTACGCTTCCGTGACACGCAGGAATAACGGGACGGTTAAAGAAGAAAGCGACTTTAGGAAACACGCGGGACACGATCCTTGGTCTCCTGGGTGAAAGTCCTGTGTTTGACCCATCTGCCACCACAACCAACCTCCTTACGCGGAATGTCGTCCTTACATACTACTCGCTAAACCCCGTGTAGCTGTTGCTCTCCCCGGTACGTTATACAAACACACTGAAGGGCGCTTTTTTCGTTGCTTCAGATGCTGACAGCCACTGTCCAAACGTCCATATTTTACGAGTTCGGAGTGAGAACGGGTTGGATATGTGTGTGTTTTGTGATTATGTAACAGATTGGAAGTCTGTTAATTTTAAATGAATCTAGATTTAGATTCCCGGCCACACCAACACAGAGAGAAAGACACAAGAAATATATAAAAAATTGTATTTTATTTTAAAGGTTAAGTTTGATGACAATATTAAAATGACATCTCCTCAAAAACCCAGGGAGACAATAAAACCGTGGATTATGCAATAATACCCAAGTCCAGTCCAGCCTGGAGTCAGCTCCGTGTTTCTCCTGGCGCCGGCACAGAATGTCTGCTTCAGCGGGGCTTCGAATAGCCTATTCCAATCCAGAAATCCAGAACCAGGTGCCGTTCTGCTTCTGTCAGTGGAGAAATCGTAAAATCAATGGGCAGCCTGCTCGTAGCCCAGCAACTTTAAAACAGTCTCGGGTGACTAGAGTGACAACTTTCCTTTCCTACACTTCATGAGTAGTATTGCATTGAATTAGTGTTTGTTGTTGCAGTTCGTGAAAGAATACTATCAATTGTCCAGCACCATCACAGCAAACAAGGGAAAATCAAAGCAAACAATATAAAAGTTTTAAGGCAAAAATCGCTATATCAATCAATAACAATTTCCAAAATAAAGTAAGGTTAACCATCAATCACACTGCTCCACTTGTTTTATATTATATGACAATTACAGAAGGAAGAAAAGAATAATAGGCTCTTAAAAACCATGCACACCTGGAAAATCCTTCCACACATCCAAGTGTGTGACAGATACCACATAACCTTGGCATAGCCCAACATCCGCGAGAGCTTTCTGATTTCTTGTGACCTCCACCAGAGAGATGTGCAAGGCCTCCCCCAGATCTCTTGATTCTGTCTCCTTCACAGAGGGCGTGTTGCTTGTTCAGGAGGTCAGGAAGCGTTTCTTCCAATTTTAAACATCATTTCTCCTCCCCTGATGAAAACATTATGGGCAAGGCTCCACCATTTGCCGGAAACTCTTTGAGGCCGACCTCCACCTCCTCACACACTGTATTTTGGCCCTATAACCACTTCTGGTCCCTCATGGCCTGTCTGCAGATTCAGGGGGCTTGGGCTAACTGTGCTTGAAAAGCCTCCTTCTTGGCAGCTTCCTTGGCCACCAGTGGATTCTTCGGTTGCATCACAACAGGCACCAACTGCACTCTGGCCAAAACTCTGAGTGCCTCTCTCTGGCTTTGAACATGGCCCACTCCAATTCCATGTAGCCTCCCCCAGGTGGAAGGGAAAATTCCTTCAGAGACAGGTGTTTTAGACCCTGCAGACATGGGCCTCAAACCAAACGCTCCCAGTTCAGCCTCAGCTTTCTCCACTACATGATCCAAGTCATCATCACATGTTCATTATTAGTTACAGTAACATCTCTCATTTCTCTTCACCTGAGTGTCCTAGAGACATTGAGTTTTCCAGCATCCAAGCATGAAGTCCTCAGGCAGTGCCTTCTCCACGACCCCACCCAGAGAGTCTCAGGAGACCAGATACTCAAAATTGCTTTTAAGCCCATAGGCAAAAACAACAGCCACAGCACTTCTCCGTGCAACATGCTGGAGCATAGAGGCGACCCTCATGTTCTCACAGCAGTGCTCATCTGGGGGCTGGTGAGTACTCCCACACCCGCACAGCACTTACTAATTACTTACTATAATTATTCTGTTACAAATTACAAACATACAGGCAGATGGGTAACTGATTAAAAATACATTTTTTAAAGAGTGTTATAACACCACCGCAGAAACTATTGTACATCTAAATTATTCAGAATGCTGCTGATGTCTTTAAATATTAAAAGAAATTACAGTATTTAGCCACCGACCGTCTTCCAAATGTTTCTTTAAAATGTATCAGAAACACCACTGTTACTCACCAAAGAGCTCACTTACAGTTTCTTTAATCTCTAATGGTTGCAACATTTTTACACATTTTGTCATTACTAGAGTCTCTGAAAGGACAAATAAGTAAACAATTTTTTTCTTTCAACATAAATGGTTATGTAAACACCTGTAATATTCCTGTTATTGTTAATCATTCTGTTTCCCTTATATTAATTAAGTACTTGAAATAAATGCACCCCTATGACTTGCTGGTGGGTCAATGCAAACTCATGATATGGGGACAAATTTGAAGGAAGATGCCCAAAGTTTCCAAAAATATCATATATATCGATACATACAATATAAAACTACACGTCACAGTCTTCATCGGTGGATGGAGTTTGCTC